>NC_048315.1:7746407-7877994 GCF_013100865.1 Trachemys scripta elegans | reverse complement strand
GCAGACTAATAATTTTAGTGCAGAACTTCTGGAAATGAGTCAGTTCCATCTTTCACTTTTTTCATATTGATATAGGATGCCTGTTTGTTCAATAAGTAATTTTCTCGTTAATTTAAGAAGTTTTTATAGGGTAAAATATGTCTTATTTCAGAGTAAATTAACTGAAGTTGCTTAGACATTGTTCACATTAGTAAACTGTAACTTTACTGTGTATCAGTAACTTCTTCCTGTGACTCCCTAATGATGCAGTGTCTAGGAGTTTTTGTTTGTTTTAACTTGATGTGTATTTTCTCTTCTGTTTGTGTATGTATATTTGAATAGCTATTTAACACTTCTTTGTATACAGATATATAGATACATACATGTATACAGATACATCTTCCATGCCAGAATTCCTGATGTTTTACATTTTCTGTTATTGCTAAAAAGTAAAGTAGCCAAACGTGTAACTAAATCTTTGACTGAACAAGGTCAACAGTGAATCCTAACACACATTCAGAATTTTGATTCAGAGAAACCAACTTTTTCATTTTTGTTTATTTCTTACAGTCTGCCTCTAATTAGCTACAGTTTTTACAGATGCTTATAAATAAATCACTACTTAACTCTAGAAAGGGATAAATATTTAATGATCTGGCCTTTATTTGCTTACAACATGTGCTGGTACCTTAGTGTGCTTGTCCAGATTACATTGCATTTCAGTTAAACTAGAACAGAACCTTATTTCTACCACCAGAATCCTCACAAGGCAGAAAAAGGGGATAATTTAAAATAGTTTCGGATACTGTCTTTGATACAAGTGCTACCTTAAAATGTATAGCTCTAAAATAGCATTAATTACGCTAATTATTAATTTACTTCTTGTATTCATCTGTAAATTGGACCCTGGAGTGAATAATTGATACATGAGAGAAAGGTGATAGGTGTAGGTCGGAAACTACGTGTTTCTGAACTTCTCTATAAGTTTTATGTGAGTATATTGTTGGCAAAAAGTGCCATCTTAGCAGCTGTGGAAACTAAAAGATCTCGATCCACAGTTGAAGCAAAACTCAGGCTGCAATCTGACTGCCCCACATTGTTTTGTCCATGTGCCTCAGCCTTGATGTAAAGGGAACCACAGCTAGGAGCAGGAGGGGAGTTTAGTTGCTGGCCTCCCTGCTGTGACTTGAGACAAGGTTGCCAGCTAATGCCTGCTGTTTTTTTTATGATGTCAGTACCCCTCCACCCAGAACTGGACTGAGGCAACCGAGCTTGTTTCATATGGGTCACTGAACGTTCATCAATTAATAACAGCTTTTGGTTACAACTGACCTAGGTTGGATCCTGCTCAAGCACTCCAGTCCCAGTGCCTGCTTCTAGATTTGGCAAAACATGCCTAGGCAGATCACTCTCCACAGGGGCTGTAGGAGACATTTCTATTTATAGAGAACCCTAAAATTGTGGTGGTGGTAGGGCCAGACTTACTAACTTATCCTTAGTTGGGTGCATGTGTATGTTACAGTTTTGTGAATGGAGGAATTAATGTGTGGCCTAATGGTTAGGGCAGAATGAAAAGTTGAGGAACTAAGAGTATCATGAGTTCAAATTTTGAAGTTATATTAATTATTATTTGTATTACTGTAGAGCTTAAGAGCCACAGTCATAGACTAGGGCCCAGAAATAAAGGGTAACACAGATTGTCCGGGATACTGTGTGTTCTCAGTTGTAGCTAATTATGATTGAACTCCACATTACACATAGATGTTGCATAGTAAGAGAGAACAGGCACAATAAGGAATCCAGCTCTTTTACATTTACAAAACACAATAGGTTTCTGAATTCAATGTCAGTTTTGAAGCATTATGAGCAGATCTTTGCTATGTCATTCCCTCTTCACTTTGTTTCCTTAGTCTGTCATCTGGCCTCTTGACTAACCCACTTGGATTGAGAGATGTTGAATGTCTGTAAGCCTCTCTCTCTCTCCAGAGAGTTTGATGTAAGAGGTTGGTGGGGACTGAAGAAAGTCCTTGCTTGGTAAATTATTGCTGACATCTGTCTCAGCGTGAGTTGCAAACGGTATTGCTAAACTAGGACTCCTTTTTTCTCTCCGGCAATGGCTGTCTGATGAGTTTGAAGAGCCAGACACAAGGGCAATCAGAAGAGTTCAGTGCTGAGCTATGGAGCTGGGGGAGGACTTGAAAGAGCGCTTTAATAGTCAGCCCCAATAACGTGGTATGGCTGACTGTGTTGTACCTGGCCCTGAAGTTTTGGGGGCTATTAGGAACTGTGTGGTGGTTGGTGGACATGTATGACTATAACACTGTCTGTTAATGCACCTGTGAATCTTGCTGTACATTTATAGTAATTACACTGTTTGTCACTTACTAAGCTGATGTTTATGCTTCAAAGTGGGTACAAGACATTGCTCTTATGATTTCAGCTGAATTTTTAACACTGATTTTTATCTTTGTGCACTTGGTCTTTGATATGTGCTGGGATGTGTTTCTCTCCCCTTGGGTGTAAGTAGTTGTTTCCCTTTAAATGGGAGCAATGGAAAGTTAAAGCACAAAGAACAGGAAATGGACACTGCGGTGTCTTCTAATTCTTCAAGTTTAACAGGAAAAAAACTTTTTTCTTGGATAGTTTTGTTTCTCTGTGGAAAACCTGTTATGAAGGAGCTGGGATAAGTATGTTCTGATGCAGCTAGTCATTCTCCTGAATCTGGATACTCCTTCATCCTGCAGCTCTAAAGGACTTGCCTACATTAGGAAATTGACCCACCGCTGACCCAAGCTTAGCATATGTTAAAATCAGCTCAATTGGCAATATAGATGGGTCAGAACCATTTTGAGCACCATTACAGAAAATGAGATGTGTTTCTTCTTAGTCTCGCTCTATATAATAATGCTGAAGATGGTTTTATTATCTCATCGGCACTTCCAGTGAACCTTTCTTCAGCACTATTTCATCTGGATCTTGGCTGATCGTCGTCATCAGCAATTGTTCCGATTTCTAATGGAGAAGGGAAGGTTCTGTGGTTAATTCCGTGGGTCACAGCTTGGGCAAATGTTTTGGACCGAGCAAATGAGGCAGTTTGGGATGTAGTACTGCAGTGGGAGTCAAAGACCTGGGGTAACTTTTGCATTCTCAGTAGTTCAATCCTTGAGCAATTATTTAGATATCAAGTCATAGGCTCATGCTTTTTTTAAATTTATTTTCAGCTTCATGTTTCCTGTAGCAGGTGGTATCGGCCCACCGCAAGGTAAGTATGAATTTCAGATTCTGAACATTTTAGTTGCCCTTTCTTTGTGTAGAAGTTAATGTTAAGCAATCTAAGTCAGATATACAGTAACTTTGCATTCTTTCCTGAAGTTTAGAATTGGGAATATTAAGTTCTTCTGTTAGCTATGTTTTTTTACTTCTTCCTTCCTACTCAGTAACATTAATCTGAATCTTATATCTTTGTTTACAAAATTTCCCATATAACTAATATTGGATCTCATTGGGAAGGCAGTGTGCTCTGTAGGTTAGAGCAGGGGACTGGGAGTCCGAACTTCTGAGTTCTGTTCCTGACTATGTCATTGAATTACTGAATGAACTGGGGTAAGGCATTTAACCTCTGTGTACTTCAGTCTACCAGTCTGCATGCCTATATCATGTGGGTGTTGTGAGGCCCAGTAAATACTTGCAATGCATAGTCAGAATCTTGAACAAGAGGCATGACATAAGTGCAAAGTATTATTAAATCAAGAAACCTCAACCTTAAATAATTTTTATTCTTATTCCTCAGTCAGTTACTTGTTTAACTAATGGAAAATATGGGGGTGGGAGGACGTCCATTCACTAAGTACTGATTGGCTCAGTAATATGCTGCTGAAGCGTCACTGATAATTCCTGAGCCAATTGCATCCTTTCTCAGGCAGTTGTACCTGCAATGTTAAATTATCCATGGCTATAATGATTTTACTGGCAGTGACTATGTTGTAATCAGTCTGTGTCTGCTAAGATAACATTCTAAAATGATTACATCTCTGGTTTAATCCTTTTAGTTTTAGTCAATGAATTAATACATTTCTGGCTGATTTGTCCAATTTTATTTAAATCAAGCTTTTATTGAAAGATGTTTCAACTGGTTAAACCTTTTATGTGGGGTAAACACTCCTGCGGGCACAAGAGTTTTCCAGTCAACTGAGAATGTAAAAGCTTCGCTGTGGACAAAATGTACCAGTAATGCCTAGACAGTCCTATGAAGTATGTTATAAGAAATAATCCTTTCAGGAGAATCCCGGAATGGGCTACCAGCACAAGTTGGTTATTTTTTGTAAACTACAGTTTTAAAATCAAAGAAGAGAAGAAAATCCCAAGTTTCTTTCAAAGAGCAGTTGAGATGGAAGGAGCGCCCTCAACTTAACTTGTGAAGATGTCCTGGAAGGCTTCTTTTCTTAAAATGCAAGATCCTTTCATTGCTGCCTGTGTTGTAGTACATTCTATGCACCAAATCACCCTTGAGTAAAGAGTCCTTGTATTAACTTACGCAGAACTGCCAGTCGCTCCTTCCTTCCCTCTATCTGTTTAATTTGAAAGATGAACTTTAGAACCAATTGGGGACTTAATCAATGTTTAATGTTCTGGTGTAGGTATGATTCCTATTCAACAGCAAGGGTTTCCAATGGTATCTGTCATGCAATCTAATATGCCAGGCATGATGGGAATGAATTATGGCTCTCAGATGTCTCCTGGACCGATGACCATGCAGGTACGTGAGTAACATTTGTTTTCAGTAGATGTGAAATGAAATAGAAACTTGAATGTATGTGTCAGTAAGGCTGTTGACACATGACCCCTGAAAGAGGTCCTGGGACCTGCCTCTGAAGTCAGAAGTGTCAAGGGTTCTGCCGCTGCTGGGGTGGAAGGATAGTGGAGGAGGTGACCTCAGGATGAAGAGATGGGCAGTAGCCCATAGGCAAGTGTCTTTATTGCATTGCATTATTTTGGCTTCGCAAGCTTCTCTCTGAAAGTATTTTATAATTGCCATGATACTTGTGGGATTCCTTATGATCTGGATAAGTAGCGTGGGTGAGGCAGTGGGAGCTCAGTGTGCATTATTCCCTGTCGTAGCTGGGAGCAATAATGAACAAGGGTATGGGGGGAGAAAACATTGGGTATTGTAGTTTGCTCTTACATGTCAGAACTTGGGAGTTCCACTTCTTTGTATCTATTGCTGCAGTAAGCACAGCTAAGAGAAAGGCCCTTCTGCAGGAGGGAAGATGGCACTCAACAGTAATGGAAACAAAACTCTCAGTATAAGAGGGAGTTTGTAAACCATTCCTTGTGTTAAATATTCCTGATAGTGCCTTCACTATGGTTCAGTGTTTAGTGTTAAATAGCTTCTATTATCTACAACTCCAACAGCACACTCTCTTTTTGTCTTTTCACCTTGTTTCACCCTTCCTATTTTACCTTTGCTTTATATTCATAACTGTTCACTGTCTACTAAGACAGTATATTGTCCAGGATTTGAAATGAGCTCTTTATAGGGAACATCCATTGGCCTGTGTTCATTATATTTACTATGATCACCCATGTTGTGATTTCAGCTTTGTACGTTTTTTATCATTTATATATACTAGTTACCTGTAGAATATTGTAAGCATATGTGGCGGTTCACAAGTTAATCAAACAAGGCCCCAGGGAACAGCAAACATTTTGGACATTTCTTTAATACTGTAAATTTCCTTCCTTTTGATCAAATCAATTTTCCAAATTGTTCTTCCTCCTGCAGTTTTGGTATTGAATTTCTCTCCTTTTTGCACGCTTGAAGTAACTTTCCTCCTACATAACTCATAATCTTCGCAAGGTTTCTTCCCACGCTGTAGGGGGGGAAAATGTGCATTTTATATTGCTAATTGCTGAGAAGTAAGATTACAGTATAGTGCACAACATGATGTGAGGAACTTAACACTTGGGGGAGGGGGATTGATATATTTCTTCAAAAACTATCCCATTTGTTTATCTTCTAGTGCCCACCACTCTTACATGTAAATCTTCACTTGTCTAAGCATGTAAACATTAATCTAATAAAGTTGCGTTATATAGCAAATTGAATAGAACTATATTTTTGCCCCTTATTTGTTTTAATGGATAATGAATTTTACAAAACTGCAGAAGAAAAATATATTTTTCAGGGGATTTGGTTAGAAATAATAAGACGATAAGACATTTACTGCTTTCACTTTGTCTGATTTCTGAATACATCAGCAATGGTAACAGTAGCTTAATTTATGGATGAAAATCTCATCATCCTGGATTACAGAACCATTGACATTAAAACTATAATGAAATATTGTTATATTTCATAGGGTAGTTTCAAGCATCAGCTACCTAATAAACTTAAGTTACATAATATAGTTCTTATGTTAAAATAAAATGTAGTTTTGTTCAAGGGAACCTGAAAACAAGTGGTAAAGCTGTGACCCAATTGAAAATGGGCTGGCCAAAGATCTGTCCATACAACTAATAATATCTTGTTAATATTCATTAACTTAATCAATGCATGTATACATTGATCCTGAAAACATAATCGTTTAGGAATTGGTTATATTGGAATATATGTAAAAGAACGTCCTAATGTTTTAAGAAATAAATTTTATAAAATCACTAGATTTTATTTCCTAAATCAGTGAAAATAATAATTTACCCCAGTCAGGGAAATCTTGTTTATGAAATCTTGTGTGTGTGTACTTACACATGCGTTTCATACAAATGATCCAAAAGTAATTGACACATTTTACTGACTATTCAAACTACATGTCTAGGAATTATTTTGTATACCACTTGTGTGGAATGTGAAATTTTTTTAACACAACACAAACACTGCACAGTAGTTTAGGATAGGAAGGAAAGAAGAAAATAATATTGAAGTTAAAGGGGAGACTTTGTGGGTCATGATACTCGAGTTAACATCCCTACTCTTGAGAAGTTTCATGGATTTTTTTAATTGTGTAGTCAGGATCATGATTTTTTTGTCCAAAAATCCAGCACCTTCCTAGTACCATCCGGGACAGTGTCTCTCAACCTTTCCAGAATACTATACCCCTTTCAAATAAATCAAATTGAATATAAATATTGTACTCACATTTCATTATATACTGAATAACAATAACAAGTCATTGTCTGTATGAAATTTTAGTTTGTTATGACTTCGCTAGTGCTTTTTATGTTGCCTGTTATAAAACTAGGCAAATATTTAGATGAGTTGATGTACCCCCTAGAAGACCTCTGAGTACCCCCAGGGGTATGCAGACCCTTGGTTGAGAACCACTGGTCTAGGTGCATTGGTTCAGTCCTGACTGAGAGTAGTGCTACCTGCTGAATAACCAATGCTTTTATTATACAGTGCTTAGCACCTGGATTGTCTCTGGACAGGGGCGGCTCTATGTATTTTGCCACCCCAAGCACGGCAGGCAGGCTGCCTTCGGCGGCTTGCCTGTGGGAGGTCCACTAGTGCCATGGTTTTGGCGGCATGCCTGCGGGAGGTCCGCCAGTCCCGCGGCTTCGGCATACCCGCCGCCAAATTGCCGCCGAAGCTGCGGGACCGGCAGACCTCCCGCAGGTATGCTGCCGAAGGCAGCCTGACTGCCGCCCTTGCGGCGACCGGCAGGCTGCCCCCCCTGCGGCTTGCCACCCCAGGCACACACTTGGCGTGCTGGTGCCTGGAGCTGCCCCTGTCTCTGGAAGTCTCGCGTCCAAGTACTGAGCAGACCTGGCCCTGCTTATTTTTATGGATTCTAACTAGTTCCCAACCTGACATAGTACAGATGCTGGATTTTTATATTGCTATACATAACATAGACTTATTTTATTGTTATAGGGTGGCATGCCCCTTGGGGCTATGCAAGCAACTGGAATGTCTTTTATGGGACAGGCTTCTTTCTTAGGAATGCGCCCGGCAGCGCCACAATACACCCCTGACATGCAGAAACAATTTGCAGAAGAGCAACAGTAAGTGATGCTTTAATGCTGCTGGGAAAATCTTACTGGGGGGGGAAGGAGGGCGGAATTCCCCAGCTTATTGTGTGCATTAAAAACTGCCATCCTATCCTAGAGACATTCCTATTGAATTTAGGATTCTAAAATGTTAAGCTAGTTGCAGACCATTCCATTGTCTTTGAAGGCGGTGTATGAGGTTCATGGTGGCATATGCTATTTTCTACCAATTTTATGAGACTGTAGCAAAGTGTGTGCCAAAGCATCTATGTGAAAAAGGAAAGGAATGTGAAAACCAAGTTACCAATATTCAGAAGGTTGGCATGGAAGTTGTCATCAAATACTGCTTAATTTTTATGTTTGATATTGTTTCACTTTAGAAAAAGGTTTGAACACCAGCAAAAATTCTTAGAAGAAGAGAGAAAACGACGCCAATTTGAAGAGCAGAAACAAAAGCTGAGACTCCTAAGCAGTGTGAAACCAAAGGTATATCCTAAACGGCATTTATTGATTTTCAGATTTAAAAAAAACACCTGTGGCTTTCATGTATTAGGGAAGAAATAGATTGTTCTTTCGTACACCTTCCCAACCGAAGGCTTGATCTGAAGCCCGATGAAGTCCAATGGGAGTCTAGTTATCAATGAGCTTTGTATCAGGCCTCTTGAAAACATCTGATATGTTTAACCCTTTGTACATAGCACCTCTCTTGGTGCTATGTAATCAAAACAAGACAAATGTGGTATTGCAAAGTGAATCAATTTCCTTTGTTGTCTTGATCACTTCACCCTTCTGCATCTCCCCGCTGCTCTAAGGACAGACTGTCTTCTCTGCTGCTGTAACATTTGTAACCAGACAGAAACAGTGCTTTTTATAGTAGTGCCTCTTTTCCTGCCACTGTGGTCTGAGTAGGTGAATGTTGTATGACTTTGACCCAGGTCTGAGGAAAGAGAATCCCTTTTTCCTCTCAGTGGTAGCTCAACAAACAATCCAACTGCTTTTGGAAAAGAAAACAACGTAGTTTGGGAACAAAATAGGTTTCTACAATACATAAAAATGTCAATATGTTCATTAGTTGGACTCCCTGCTCTCAAGTTGTGGCACAGTTTAAGTGAATACTGTTGTATTGATCTCAAGGACCAAATGAGATAAGTGTTTATAAACTCCTTTGGTGTCCAGCATTAAAACAGTGATACTTTGGTTCAGGGTTTTTTTCTGCAGAGGCTTTTGTTTATCCGGTTCCTTGGCAAACACCGAAAATCATTCATTCTGAAATTGAAAGTTTATTGATAAAACACAAGAAATTAAAACAAGCATTTATATTGAAGCTGGAATTTAGTGATTATGCAAAACAAACTTAATTAAAACCTACTGAAGTCTCTTTCCTTTTGGAGGCAAAATATCAGTCATTTGTTTAAGCAACAACTTTTCTTTGAAAAGGAAAGAGTTAATTTTACATTCAGTCCTGATGTGTGAAGGGTTTTCACTTACGTTTTTAAGAGACAGACACAAGGTGGAGGAGAAAGAGGACAGAAAAGGTGGGGGAATATGGCTTTTGTTGTTTTTGGTACACTGGATAGGTGGTCAGTTACAAATGGATGCTCTTGCTGGCAGGTCAACTACCCCACCTGTTTCTTGGTCCCTGGTTTATATTCCGATCAGGGATGTTATCCGAGTCTTTTCTCCTTAGGGCAGGATTGTGGTCATCTCAACTTGCTGTGCTGATACAGTGCAGTTGATTTCAGGATTTGATGAAAAGCCGAGAGAGTGAGAGAGAGAATAGGAGGAAGGGAAGGGGTGCAGAACATAACACAAAAGGAGGGGAGGGAGAACAGGATCTTACATGCCTCTTTAGCGCTGGCAATTACGTATCCCTGTGATGGGCTGAGGACTGGCTGTCATGATGATATCATTCTTAGGACTCACAAGTGAAAAACAAAAGTTCTTGAACAAGAGCAAGGCC
This sequence comes from Trachemys scripta elegans, assembly GCF_013100865.1. Classification (NCBI taxonomy): domain Eukaryota; kingdom Metazoa; phylum Chordata; order Testudines; family Emydidae; genus Trachemys; species Trachemys scripta. The sequence goes on along the minus strand of NC_048315.1, from coordinate 7,868,069 downwards.
TAATGGCTTCTCTGTCAGGAAGAAAGTCTTTCGATCTGGTCTGCTCCGTTTTGGGGTCATGGAAGATGAGATGAACTGGGATGCACTGGGGCAGGTGATGAGATTGTTTTCAAAGTCTCTCTTGAAGAACTCCAAAAAAAGGGAAAAGAGTGTGGCATAGCTCATCCCTTCATTATTTTGTGCACTAGTTAGGCTTAATATTCACCACACCAATTTTGGTTAATTAATTTCTGGCTCCACATCTTCTGTTTTTACCAAGAATGATTTCAACAGTCCTTGAACGATATCAGCAGGCCCTCTTTGTTTGGATTAATACAGTTTCTCTCTCTGGGTCTCTTGCACTTGTTCAGAACTTTCATTATTGAAAACAGCTTGACCTGTTTTCCGTGGTTAATTTCCAAGCAGGCAAAAAGTTATTGTGACATGTTATGAACTTTCACATACTTTTTACATTTGAGCTTACAACTGGGTACATTTTTAGACCTAGTAATCACAACAGTACAAGGATTCTTGTTAAACAGTAAATTTCCAGAACTTGGACATATACTAATTCTTTTCATTCCCATCTGAAGACATGTAAATGCCAATGGGTGAAAAACCTTTGCTGTTGTCATTGTGTAACCTGTTGAATAAATTCTGTTGTAAGTAAAGGGGTTTCTGTTTATGCTTTACCAAAGCCATCACTGGAAAATGGAGCTTAATTTGTATGATTATTTTTTTTAACAAATATTGCTACTTTTTCGGACAAAACAATTATGAATATTGGAAGAAGATTTTGAGTTGTTATACCATGACACTTTCAAAGAAACTTTTATCATGTTTCAGACAGGTGAGAAGAGCAGAGATGATGCTTTGGAAGCTATTAAAGGAAACTTAGATGGGTTTTCAAGAGATGCTAAAATGCACCCCACTCCAGCATCGCATCCAAAAAAAACAGGTATTTTATTTTTGGTTGAAAATAAGCCTGCAATATTATACTGCTTCATGTCCGTAAGGACCTTTAATTCATGGAGCTGTTTTGTATTCAGGCAGTCTGAGCTGAACTGGTAATTGTATATGATTCAGTAAATTGAAGCTTTCATTGTAGCTGCAGTATGCTTTATAAAATACATGGGTAAAAGTTGTGATCTAATATTTCACCAAAGAACTTGTTAAGCTTTCATTTAAAAATACCAACAACTTTAGTTTGAATATTAACACTGTAGCATCTGCCAACTTCCCTCATACATTGCACTTCTAAATGTTACAATTGTTTCTTTTTTTCTAGTCAAATGACTAATTAGTGTTTGTAGAGTGCTGTGAAGCTGAAAAGCACTATATACGTGCTAAGTAGTATCAAAACATTATACAATTATTTCACAATACTATAATAGCTTGCTCAGATTCCATTATCTGGACATGGGGAAATTAAAAACCTTTAATAATCCATTTTCAGAGGAATTATTACATTAGTAGTAATTGACATCATAAAATATTCCCTCTAAATAGAAAAATGTTAGTTGTGGGGAACCTAACTCCTTTGTCCTGCCTGAAATGAAGCCTCAATTAGCTAAGCTTGTCCCCAGATGATTTTTCCATCACTGTATCTTCACTCTGACTGCTATTTGTTGGTGGTCTTCAAGTTGCTCACAAGTTCATGCAATAACTTTTTGCTGTCTAGCAAGTTTGACAATTCCCTAGCACTGTTCTTCTAAACTGTACTACTAAAATGTTGACTAGTGCAAAGAAACCGAGCAGAAAACTGTTCAAATGAGTGGAGATTCCCTTTCTACCTTGTCATCTTATGAATTTTTGACAAGTGTTCCAGCAACAGATTTCATTTGGACTTCTGTCTAAAAACTGTGTGTTTTTTCCTGTGATCACTTACAGTAGAGATAGATCTGAACTGCAAAGTCTAAAGTTATTTGGGCCCATCATCCCTGATAAACAAACCACTGATGAGTGGAAATACCTTGAACAGTGGTGTTTGTAATGGGTTTGTTTTATACATAGACCACGCTAAATCTGTCAGATCTGTTCTAGTGGGACCTAATTTCAAACTACAGGATGGAGATGTAGAGAGTTCCAGCTGCACAATCAGAGTCCTTTACATGGAGGTATGGTGGAATTACCCACTGCTAAGTTTCTTATATCTCCCAAACTTATAGGTTGCTGGTGGCTCAACGTGTTTGCATCAGGGTGTGTTAAATCAGCTGCCAGAATTAGAAATCACTGTAGGAAAGAGATGGCAAATAAACCATCATTATATTATATGAAAAATCAAGATGTCATCCACAATAGCTTTCATTTGATGCTTAATGACGGAGTTTATTAAAACTCCATTTAAAGGAATTAATGGTGTTATTGAACATGAAGACCTTGAGATAAATAAGGTATGTCACAATAATCCAGACTTGGGAAAAAATAACTTGGTTGGAAAAGCAGGCAATTGAGATGAGTTTGTTCAATAACTTGATACAGAAGATAAAATATAGAATTTGAAAGAGTGACATGAAGTATGTTGACATTCAGCAACACAGTGCAGGATTTAAACCAACTCTATGGAACAGAATAATGTTGCTGAGAAAAAGTCAGTAGTTTGATGCTATTTTATTCCTATAAAGGGACTGTTGTTCACACTTTTTGTTTGGGTGGTCAAACACTCTTGGTGTTATTTCTCAAGGTTTTGCATCAGAGGAACTGTCACTTCAGTGCAGATAGTTCTGTGAAATTGTGGTGTTGTGCCACTATGGTGAATAACTTGTCTGGAAGCTGCATTTGCTGCCTCTTGTGTTTTTCATGTTTCAATTTTCCTCTGTGAAAACTCACTTGGAGAGCAGTGTTTATGGTTAATGCACTTCCAGCTTGACCCCTATACAAGCTTTCTCCAAGCTGAGCAGAAACCTGCAATAAAGTACATTTTTGAAACCTTTCAAGAGACCAATTGTGGGACAGCAAAAATTTGTTGCCTAGTTTTTAATTAAAGGCTGGCTTTTAAAGTTGTGTAGAATTGAAATAGAAACTCTGGCAATACATTAGTGTAATTTAAGGTGGATTTGCTAGTTTTAGGTGCCCCTTAGTTATTGTTAAGGATGTATACAGTACATGGAATAAAGCATGACAACCTACCCTTACCTAAAATATAGATTTATTTAAAGGCTTTGTTTGTGTTGATGGAATGAAACAGAACCATTGGAGGATAAAGTGGTTAGTCCAAATGCATGTAAATAAAGTCAATGATGGTCATGCTGTGCTTGACATATACTGTGTTGCCTTGAGGGAGCGTTGCCTATGAAAGTGGTATTTTTTTTTCCATTATAGCTCTTGAGTCTGGCCAAATTGCTGTAGAACTGCCATTTTGTTCTACAATAGATCTGTTTAGAATGACGTAACTTGAATACTGTGGCCAAAGATTTTCAAATGACTAGTGAATTTGGGTTCCTGAATTTTTAGGTTCTGAACTTGAAACACCTTAAAGGGGCCTAATTTTCAAAGGATGGGGACATATTAAGGTGTTTCAAGTTGGGCATCCAAAATCACTACTCACATTAGAATATCTTGTCCTGTAAGAATGACCTGGTGATTACTTCAAGTCTGTTTAATGTACTTGGCATTTAGGTAGCACCTTTCATCTGAGTAACTCCAAGTGCTTTACCAAAATCAATATCGGCGCTATTTCATCAGGACATTGAGCAAAAAGAGGGGGTTTAAGTGATTTGCCTAAAGTGTAACAACAAATTACTGGCAGAGTTGAGAAAAGAATTCAGATATCCTGAGTCCCAGTCCACTGCTCTAAACACCGCAGCACAGGTTACATTTGTTTTAAACGTCCTTAAGATAAGAGGTGGGGAAACCTTAATACAGACTGTGGAAATATCAAATTTCATCGTAACTGGACAAGTTATAAAAATCAGGAAGAGGGGGTTTATAGGGGGGGGGGGGAAAAGCAGCTGAAGTTTACCTTGCCTTAGTGTGGTCGATTGATAGAATGGTAAATATTCTCATTATTTTGGTCAAATAGTTCTGCATATGCTTCTGACTTTTCCCAACCACTGTTTTTTACATTTAATAATTGCCATTTTTAGAAACTGTTTTCCCCACCTTTTCACCCAACCAAGTTTCTTTACCTCATTGCCTTCCATTGCGTGTGTTCATTCCATTTTACAGATCACCCTACACCATCACATTCTACTGTATCTGTCTCCCAATCCTCTGCTTTTCTTGATGATGAAGAATTTAGTGACTTTATACAAGGGTCTGTTGAAACCCCACCATTGGTGCCTCAGTCCTCTTTCCAGGCTTTTCAGTCTTACCACCCTACCACCCAGGCTCGGCAACTGCTTTCAGAAAAGGCTGTAGTCAAACCTCTGCCTTCAGTCCAGATTCCAGTATCTTCCATCCTACATGATACCATTGGGCAGGTTCCTTATTTCTCTACCTCTCCATCTTCGCACAAAACCCATAAAACAGGTAACCCATCCTATCTTCATTAGCTCTACAATTGGAGATAGTATTTACATGGAAACAGAGCCTACCTCGCTTTAACACTCCCTTTTGTAATCCAAAATTACATACTGGTAAATGACAAATGGATAAATTGAAATAAGTTTGTATTAATTCCTAATAAAATTCTGCTCATGGCAGTGGGGGGAAATTGGCACACTTAGCAGATGATTTAAGATCACTCTTGTACCAAAACCTTTCTATAATTTGGGGTGGCAGCGTTCTGAACTATAGGAGAAAATAATTGATATTGATCCCGCAATTCCTTCTCCCCTAGTCCGAGACAGGTGGCTACGTTCTAGCACATGTAAGCGGCGAATTTGTGTGAGCCCAAGGGAAGTTAAGTGGGATGCATGTGACTCTTTATTATAAACAGCTGAGTCTAAAGCCTCTTGTGTGCTATCTCCTTTATTCATAAGAGGCCAAAGTGCGGGGAAAAATGGAGGTGAGAGATGGGCATAAACGTAGACCTTGTTATGCCAATGTGGAGCTTGACTTCACATTCCCCTCTCTGGGCTGATCCAATCGATGTAAAGTTTCCCATAGACTTCAGTGGGCATTGAATCAGGCCACTAGCCCTTATTCCTGCTACTAGTCAGGAGTGACTTGATGGCTGTGCAGCAATAAGTGTATTTCCTATTCTGCTCATTACAAGCACAAGGAAAAAAGTACATTGCCAACCCCCTGTGCTGGGCAGGCTCAAGGTCTAGTAGAAGTTGCTTGACCTGAATTGCATTGGTGTCCTGAGTGAACACAGAGTGCTCTGGAGAATCAGCCATCAGTCACATTACTTGGTACCATTAAGTATGACTTGACACATTTTTCCTTTGAGGGAGTGGGATTATGACTTGGGGGGAGAATATGTACAAAGGTGATTAACCAAATAAAAGTAATTCCTCATGCTGTTTGTCTAGGCCATTCCTTGGAGGAGTCGCTCTTAATTTATCATTTAAGTGCATCTGGACAGGAGCAAACCAAACTTAAAACATCTGAAATTGAGCATAAAGCCTCAGCCGCAAGCCAAGTTCATCCCAGTGTAACCGTGAATAACGGGAATGCTGTAGGTGGGCTTGTAAGTGGTACCACCGCTGCAGAGGTGTACAAGGCTTCACAACAAAACATAGCAGTTGAAGAGTGTGGTGAGCAAATGAAACATTTGACAAAGTGTAAATCTGATAGACTGCAGCTTGAATGCTAACATCTTACACGCTAATTCTATGGCAAATGCTCCATCATTTTGCTCTGAATCCCTGCTTCAATAATATGGCAAAGCCTCTCGCTCCTGACTGCAAGTAACATACATGAATTTACTCTGAATCCTTTCCACCATGCATATACTGTAAACATTTTAACAAGTTTCTCTAAACAGATTCTCTGCTGTTTTAAAATATTCTGTCTTCTTATTTCAGCAAAACCTATTTGTTTGTGTATGCTTTGTATTTTTTTTTATTAATTTGGGTGGCATGGGGGAGGGTATGGACCCAAAAAACCCACATGAGAAACTTACTACTGAAGAATGGGTCTTCACCCAACTGCTAGAGGGGGAAATGGTTTAGTTAAGCTAAATCATTTGTCTGGGCAACATTATACTATAGCCATTAGCCTGGCATGGTTTTTTTTTTTTAAAGCCTGCTTTGTAGAAGTCAAAACTTCACAAGCTGGACCAGATACAAATGCAATTCTATGTCAATACTTTGACAATACAGTATTAATTAAGCAGGTTCTTGTTGTAGATGTGATTTTAGTGTTGTTGACTATGGAGCAGACTACAGAGAACTTTAACTGTTGAACCAAAAGAGATTAAAGGTGTTGGTTGGTATGTTTTTGATATTGCTCTGAAATTGTGCTTGGTGACACCCTCAGATATTGAACTCCAGGGTGTTCAAATATGGGGAGACATGAACATAGCTTTGCATGGCCTCTGTTCTTGAAACACCGGTCAATTTTAAAAAATATATAGATAATGAAATTTAAAAATTCAAGTTGGCACTTTCGTAAGGGATTGTGGTGACTTGCCAGTACTTTAGTTCAATTAATTTTTCTATATACCACCTTGATTGCTGTTTGATGACATTGCTCTTAATAGCTGGGACCTCACCAATGCGCAAAAAAACCCATACCCACCAATTACTGGTTACAAGATGAAATTAAATCATTCTATTTTCAGATAATGCTTTTTTAGTAGCTCAAGTTACCCATTTACTCTGTAATTTGAAATAAAATACAGTTGTAATGCACACTGTGAAATAAGAGCTGTATTTGTTTACAATACAATTAATGTAAAGTAGTGATATTGTATCTCTTGCACAAACTTGACACACTCTAGTTAGCTGCAAAGATTAAAATGGTAGGGGAAAAGAGAAATTGAGACAACGAAGGAAGAAAAGGTATTTCTGGATGATCTGAGAATCAATGGAAAGTTGATGAGACAGGAATGCAGTCCAGAAAATAGGAGCTGCAGAAAGGGAAGATTATGGCACCAACAGCTAAGAGTTGTGTGAAAGGAGAGGATTACTACTAGAGTCAGGAATTTCATAGGTAAGAATAGAACCCATGACAGGAAGGAGCCAGAGATGCCTGCTTTGATATGGACTCTGCTTAAGAGGATGGAATGATTCACCATGACCAAGTTTAGTGAGGTAGGAGGAGGAGGCTCTGTTTCAGAAAAGCAGAAGCTAGCTATACATAAAAGAACACTTCTGTTCTGTAGTCCAAGTAGAAACCCTCATTGAAAACAGTCCAGGATATTGTTAAAGGATTTGAAGGATGAGTGCAACCATTCCAAGTACTTTGAGGAGGTGGGGTTAGCAGTAATATGGTGATATTGGGGACAAGGAAATCATCCCAAGAAGTTCCTGGATGGTGCAAAGTTCAGAGAATTGGAAGTTACTAAGAGTTAAATCAATCTATTGTAACGTAGGAAACAAGGGATGGGGAGATGGGAGCAAATTATAGGAGAGGTGAGGAGATTTTTTTAGGGGTGAGATTATATCAGAAATTTCTGGTGGAAGCAAAAATGGAAGGGAAGTAAAAGGAGTGGAGGAGAAAAAGGAGGGAATGGCTGAGGATGACCTGTTACGGGTGATGGAAAAGTTACAAGTTAGGGCAATCTTAGATTGAAAGAAGAAAGCAAATGCCTCTTACTTGACTGGGTGAAGAGAATTGCTGGTATGGAAGAGGGGAGTGACTGTTTTTAGCAGCTTTGGAATTAGGGATAAGTAGAAATTAAACTTTGTGGCTTACTGGGAATCCCTGTAGAGTCTGAGGAGATCAAGAACAAATATGGCACATTCAGCACTGCTTTTCTCAGTCCATCAGCTCGTATGCACAGAGGCCCACAGTTGGTCTGTAAACCAAGTAGAACTTGAAGTATGAGAGAGCTGAGGATAAGGAAGTGTTGCAGGTAACTGTGGGAAAGGGCAGACAAAGGAGGGAGCAAGCAAAACAGGTTGGAGAGACGAGCAGGATTCGGGTTCTTCAGAGGGAAGGAAGGTCACTTTCTGAGCAGTCAGGTGATGGGAGAGAGTATTCTGCTGTAGTCAGGCAGTGGTCAGTGTAGGGAAGATTATAAGAAAAACAAGAAATAAAAGGGCAGGTTTTATTGATCATGATGAAGGAAAGAATGGTTATGAATGGGAAATGTGGCCGGTTAGAAAAGGGGTCAAAGGACTTGTCACAATGTTGATTTAAGTCTGAAGTGAAGATGAAATCTACTGAGGGGTGAATCAGAGCAGGGACTAAGAAGGGTCAAACTTGGTGAAATCAAGCAGGGAAATTAACATAATGTGTGAGTCTGGGGAGTGAAATATTCACATTACAGGGGACTGGAGAGGACAGAATGCATTAGAGTTCTGCAGTGACAACAGCAGCAATGCCATCTCCTTGAGCTGATGACTAGGTAGGATAAGGAGGTGAGGGGATGGGTCTAATGGGGCAAGCTAGTCTGACAGAAGATGTTAATGGCTTTTACCATGAAGGGTTCACCTGTGAAACACAGAGTATATGTCCTAAACTTGTTTCAGTGTGATTAAATTAAATTATTCCCCAAATAGCCTTAATGTTCTGCCCATCAACTTTATGTAAATAGGCATGGCAAAACCACTGCTATTTATGAAATGTTTGGAATTGATGGGACTTGTGTTCCTGATCAAACAAATACGTTTGGAAAATGAGTGGCTCTTTATTTCATCTTGTGCATTTAATTGTATTTTTGTTGCTGTTTTAGGTCATTTTGTAGCAGTATCAGTTTTGGTTTCTCATGTAGCCAGATGATTCCATGTCGGAAATGGGCTGGCTGAAATACCAAAAACTGTGTCACAGACGTTTTCCGATTCAAAATAGGAATATGATTCTCGTCCCTTTTTTTTAATATTATTGCATACCTTTAGGCGTTGGAGTATTCCCTTCCCAAGATCCAATCCAGCAAATGATGCCACCTTGGATTTACAATGAAAGCTTGGCTCCAGGTAAAATATTCTGCTAAAACATCATTTAAAGAAAAAAGTATAAAAATCATTACACTTCAATGTTGCTTAATGTCTTACCCAAATCAGTATTTTTTTTCATCTGCAATAAACACTTTCCAAATCCCTAAACTTTGTCAGGTTTGATACAGAGGCTTTCCAGTACAGTAGTTTTTGTTCCAAGTTCATGTTGGCTTGAGTCAGAGGTTCTGTGGTTCTTCTGACAGTGAGGAATACAAGTTTATGTATGAGTATTTAAGATTGACGGTGTCTCCTTTGTTCTTACTCAGTACTGTTCATACTATGACAAGTCAGGTTTCACCACAGAATCAGAAAATACATGATTAGATTTTAAGACCAGAAGGGACTATGATGACAGTCTTCTCTGACCTTCTGCACAACACCGGCAAAAGACCTATCAGGTCATCTTATCCTGTCCCCTGCCATTGCAGAGTTGTTGTTATTGAGTGTGACTATGAATGGTTACGCTTTCCCAAGTGCATATCAGCATGTGATATTTAAATGCAATACACACTTAACTTTAAGTTATTTACTGAAGTAGTCATCATACTTGCAGTCACTGAAGTTTGTGTCTTAAATTTAGTATTAAACTTCAGCTGACTAATGTCAACATATATTTCTTTGAGTAGAAGCAGGAAGAGCAGCTCATGAATTTCTCGATCACTAATTTAATTTGTAAAGCAAGTTTTTTTTAATCACTCCTGAGAAAACTAGGTTATTGGTGCTGTTGTCTGAACTACACATTGTATTTCTTAGATTTGGTATAGCTGCAGTGGTAATGACCAAGTTCATCTGTTCCAAGTATAGCTTTGGAGAATCATAGACATGAAGGGCTGGAAGGGAACTCAAGAGGTCATCCAGTCCATCCCCCTGTGCAGAGCACGATTAAGGACGCTTAGGCCATCCCTGACAGGTGTTTGTCTAACCGGTTCTGAAAGACCTCCCAGGATGGGAATTCCGCAACATTCCTAGCTAATCTGTTTCATAGTTTCACAGATCAATAGTGTTTGTTAGGGCAATCTTATTTCGTTGCACAAACTGGCAAGCGTTCCAAAACATGGTTTTGGATGTCTTACACGTCTTTGGTAGCTTTATCTGTATTCAGAGAAGGCAGGAGCTTCTTCAAACATAGTAAATGTTAAATCTAGAGGTTATAATGATGGCAAATTATCNCTAACAGATTTATTTGGGCATAAGCTTTCGTGAGTTAAAACCTCACTACTTCTTCTTGCATCCGAAGAAGTGAGGTTTTAACTCACGAAAGCTTATGCCCAAATAAATCTGTTAGTCTTTAAGGTGCCACCAGACTCCTTGTGGTGTGAAGTAGCACAGTTAGCTGGCAGAGTTGAGTCTCCTAAATTTCTGAAAAATAACCACTGTAAGCAACTTGTTTTATTGTGTATTGAAACTGAAGGGAATAGGATGTTTTGGCCAGATGGTTTTGGATGTAGTTTGTTCGTTAGAAAATAAATCAGTTAAGACATTGATACTACTAATTATCTTGATTTAGGTGCAGCTTGTTTAATACAGCATGTTATGTTCTCCTTGCAAGGGACTGGAGGATGCTTTTGACAGGTCTCAAGTTAATTGGTAGAGTTGTGCTGGAGTATGCAGCATTTTTATTCATTTTCCATTTTTCTTGGTAACTTACAAATCTCTCTCCATATCTCTTTGGGCTTTGTTTGGGGAACCTCTTTTCTCCTTCACTTGCTTGTTTGAATTTGAATGTACAGGTAGAATGAGAAGTTATATATAGATGAAACTTCTAGTATTATGTGCCAACTTTAACACTGATGCCTAATCAAATTGGTAACGTTCCATGTCAACAATATTACAACCCTTAACATAGTTTTATTGTTAGAATAGAAAAATGATCTTAAAATCACTTAAAAATATTTATTTTCATCTGCCAACACTGTGTTTCCCTCAATAGATTTGTATAAGAAAATTTTAGAAACCACTATGACTCCTACTGGAATAGATACTGCTAAACTCTATCCCATTCTGATGTCATCTGGACTTCCCAGGGAGACCCTTGGACAAATATGGGCCTTAACCAATCGTACCACACCTGGAAAACTTACCAAAGAAGAGCTTTATACTGTCCTGGCTATGATAGCAGTAACTCAGGTACAAGTGACTGAGACAGACTTTTGGGAGAATGGAAAAGGGTCTAACCTCCTCTTGATAAACTGTCATTGACTTTTGTAACGTCCCTGCAGTATGTTGTGTATGGACACGTGTACCTGTATTATACCACGTGTTAAATACACTGAATGAATCCTGGCAAAACTCCCATTCACTTCAATGAATCCAGGATGTCACCCTTTGTATTTATAGCTATTATTTCTTCTTCAGGACTCCTTTAAGTTTGTATTTGGCTTTGGCTTTTCTTTTATGTTGTATATCTATCTATTTAGGAAGTGGTATGGGCCCCTCCACTAGATTATCTGAGCATTTGGGCAGTGGGTGAATTTGTTAATTTTTTGGCCTGTGTAGTCTAGGTTTTAACTTTTGTGTCAGGTTATAGTGTAATGTCATGGCTGTTCCTAGTTTAATAGAAACTTGTCTGAAATGGCAAAAACCACCTTTCAACTTTTGCAAACTTCACTATGATCAGAAGTTGACAGAAAAGAAATCCAGGAGTAGACTAGATGGGACAGTGAAGATAGCCAGTGATGTACGTTGTTGGAGATGTGTGGGGAAAATTTGAATAGCACCTACCCATGTTCAGTGAGCTCTAGCCAGTGCTAAATTTTGAGCATTCAGATACTAAAAAACACACACACAAATTGTAAGTGAATCAAGTGAGTCTATAGATCCGTATGAGATCTAGCAGTAAACTGTATCAGTTCCAGCATATTATATGTGTAGGTTCACCCTGATCATGTAAAATTCAGTAGCCTTTTTTGTGTGCAAAAGACAGAACTGAAGAAGGACTGACTCCCTGCATTTTCATAGTTTCAATAAATAAATTAAAAAATTAGCTGAGAAATAAGAGTACAGATGGAGGAAATAGTCATTTGAAATGTGTAATGCATGTAGCTATCTCTTTATTTTTCTCCTTGTGCAGAGAGGAGTACCTGCAGTGAGTCCCGATGTTTTAAACCAATTTCCAGCTGCTCCTGTCCCTACTTTAAGTGGATATCCAATTTCATTGCCTGCCACAGTGAATCAACAGCCTATGAGGCCCTCTGGACCGCCAGTCTCCATGCCTCTTAATATTGGACAGGCAGTCATAGGAATGAACATAACTCCACCAGTGGGTGGAGCTGCAGCACAGGTTTCTAGTGGTTTCATGCCATCTTACCCCACAAACCAGGTTAGTGCTGTTTCTATAGCATAATAAATCTGTATTATCATTGCAAGGGAAACTCTGTTTCAAAGCTGCATAATGACAACTGGATTTTAAGTAAATGTTAAAAATGAAACTAAAATCTAGACTTGCCCATTTAAATATGGAAGACCATGCTGTAGCAAGCCTCTTTGATGTTTCAGTCTCTTTCAGGTGGCATTAGAAGAGCTAGACAAATTTCTTCTCCCTTCCTAAGCTCTTGCAATCCGAGAAAGGCCTCTAGTTAGTTCATTTTTTACAACATTTGAAGTGGAATTACATGTAAACTAAATAAGACCTTTGTTATCTGTTTAGTAAAACAGAAGTGAGACCACCCCAGGGAGAACTGAAAGCTGTGTACCGGTGATAGAAAAGATGATCTGGCTAATACCCAAATTTTCTGGAAGCATAAATTGATCTTGGCAATCAGTTTTGCTATTCAAAATTCAATTTGCCCAACATCCACAGCATATTCCTTTTGATGTTTTGCAGCATATACTGATGGATTTTTGCTTCCATTATGTTCGTCCTCTATTCAAAGATGACTTGGCTAAGATCAGGTATAATACATTAATGTCTGGGATGAAGTCTTTTAGTAACAGATGTCTTCCATATCTAGTGAGAGCCTAAATACACTTTTTGCTTTTGTGTTGTTGGAAGGGCAGTGTGGAGAACAGAATCCTTGCAATTAGTTTCCATTTATCAAAGGGGTAGCCGTGTTAGTCTGGCTCTGTAAAAGTAGCAAAGAGTCCTGTGGCACCTTATAGACTAACAGACGTATTGGAGCATAAGCTTTCGTGGGTGAATACCCACTTCTTCGGATGCATGTAGTGGAAATTTCCAGAGGCAGGTATAAATATGCAAGCAAGAGTGAGTCAGGCTAGAGATAACGAGGTTAGTTCAATCAGGGAGGATGAGGCCCTCTTCTAACAGTTGAGGTGTGAACACCTAGGGAGGAGAAACTGCTTTTGTAGTTGGCTAGCCATTCACAGTCTTTGTTTAATCCTGAGCTGATGGTGTCAAATTTGCAGATGAACTGAAGCTCAGCAGTTTCTCTTTGAAGTCTGGTCCTGAAGTTTTTTTGTTGCAGGATGGCTACCTTTAAATCTGCTATTGTGTGTCCAGGGAGGTTGAAGTGTTCTCCTACAGGTTTTTGAATATTGCCATTCCTAATATCTGATTTGTGTCAATGGACACAAAAAAACTTCAGGACCAGACTTCAAAGAGAAACTGCTGAGCTTCAGTTCATCTGCGAATTTGACACCATCAGCTCAGGATTAAACAAAGACTGAATGGCTAGCCAACTACAGAAGCAGTTTCTCCTCCCTAGGTGTTCACACCTCAACTGTTAGAAGAGGGCCTCATCCTCCCTGATTGAACTAACCTCGTTATCTCTAGCCTAACTCACTCTTGCTTGCATATTTATACCTGCCTCTGGAAATTTTCACTACATGCATCCAAAGAAGTGGGTATTCACCCACGAAAGCTTATGCTCCAATACGTCTGTTAGTCTATAAAGTGCCACAGGACTCTTTGCTGCTTCTACAGTTCCCATTTAGTTATACAGCTAAAAGCAAGAATATTGCTTCTGATTCAAAGCCAGTAGTAATGCAAATATACTACTACTAATATAGTGCATTACATCTTCACCGCACTGTACAACATGAACCGTACCCATGTTGTTTGGTACAATCCAAAATGCTTAATTCTAAGTGTCTCAGTTTCTTGCAACTATAGAGAAAATTGACACCACTCAAGCAAATCAGTAGGTGTTGTACCTTAAAGGTGATAGTGCTTTAAAAAAAAATCTGCAAACCAACTAATTGAAATCCATGTTTTAACTGAATTAATGTTTTCTAGATCTTTAATCATTTTTGTTGCTCTTCTCTGGACTTTCTCCAATTTGTCACATCTTTCCGGAAATGTGGTGCCCAGAACTGGACACAGTACTCTAGTTGAGGCCTAATCAGCGCAGAGTAGAGTGGAAGAATTACTTCTTATGTCTTGCTTACAACACTCCTGCTAATACATCCCATAGAATATCAGTGTTGGAAGGGACCTCAGGAGGTCATCTAATCCAACCCCCTGCTCAAAGCAGGACCAATTTCCAACTAAATCATCCCAGCCAGGGCTTTGTCAAGCCTGACCTTAAAAACCTCTAAGGAAGGAGATTCCACCACCTCCCTAGGTAACCCATTCCAGTGCTTCACCACCCTCCTAGTGAAAATGTTGTTCCTAATATCCAACCTAAACCTCCCCCACTGCAACTTGAGACCATTACTTCTTGTTCTGTCATCCGGTACCACTAAGAGCAGTCTGGATCTATCCTCTTTGAAACCCCCTTTCAAGTAGTTGAAAGCAGCTATCAAATCTCCCCATATTCTTCTCTTCTGCAGACTAAACAATCCCAGTTCCCTCAGCCTCTCCTCATAAGTCATGTGCTCCAGCCCCCTAATCATTTTTGTTGCCCTCCGCTGGACTCTTTCCAATTTTTCTACATCCTCCTTGTAGTGTGGGGCCCAAAACTGGACAGATGAGGCCTCACCAATGTAGAATAGAGGGGAATGATCATGTCCCTCGATCTGCTGGCAATGCTCCTACTTATATAGCCCAAAATGCCATTAGCCTTCTTGGCAACAAGGGCACACTGTCGACTCATATCCAACTTCTTGTCCACTGTAACCCCTAGGTCCTTTTCTGCAGAAAGTGAATGAAAAATCATCCCAGAATGATGTTTGCTTTTTCTGTGCAACAGTGTTACTACTGCTGACTCATTTAGCTTGTGATCCACTATGACCCCCAGATCCCTTTTCGCAGTACCCCTTCCTAGTGGATCAGTCTTCCTTATGCTGTAGCATGTAAGTCACATCGCTGTTTCTCTATTGTTGCATTCTCGCTTTTGCTGTTGTTTTGCTAGTGTGAGATCTGGGTCTAACTGAACCTGTGCTGATAAACTGGTCTTTTATACCAACAACCATCTTGCCTTGTATTAGTTCTTTTAACGTTCCATATTTGCAATGTTCAGCAAGACTGTGAACTGCAGTAATAAAAGTCTCAGCTGTTTCCCCTTGTTTCTGGCACTTCCTATTAAGTTTGCCCCTTTCATATGTAATATTGTCTGGCTTTGAAATTGGCATCAAATGCTCATGCTTCACTTTGGAGTATTCTTTCTTTTCCTCCTCAGTGAGGAGGAGGGCACATAGGATATCAGCAACAGCAAGAAACAGGGCATTTACCTGATATTCTCATGTTTTCTCTGTTAAACCAGAATTGCTCAAATCTATGGCTCCCGCAAGGCCGGCTGCCTGAGTTGCGAAAATCAAACGTCTCTAATAGAGCCATTTATGCTATGGGGCTCTACTGCTGAGGTGAGACAGGGCTCTGCCTCCTTGCTGCTGATTTCACAGGTCTCCTCCCTGATATTCCATTTTCCTCACTCGCTGACCACTCTGACAGTCTGGAGGTGTCTTTTCTTTCCTTTGCTCCTTCTTTAGAGAGAGAGATTCACTTACTTCTGACATCATGTAGCGTGAGGACAGAAACACAAAGAGGCATGCTTTAAGCAGCCACTGGAGAACTCTTTAATCAGGAAGTTCCGACATTTGTTAAGCTCCCTCCTGGAACACATCCTGGTCCTCTCTGTTAATTGTGGACCAAAAGCTCTATAACCACGCCATATAAAGTGGATTCTGAAGCGCAAGTATATGCTTATGGAGTATCCAGGGTCCTTATATTTATTTCTGTGGCTAAATTCAGAGGCCTCACGTGTTTCTAGACCATTTATTTGAAAAGTAAATTTAATTAGTACTAGTAACTTATCAAAGGGCTTTACATAGTCACGTGTCTACCTCTTGGTTCTTCAGTGGTCTCCCTGAAATGAATTGCTTCTCTCAGTCCTTTCTTTCAAGGACAGATGTCCACCCCATCATCATAAAATAACCCTTGGCACCATTGCTGCCCATTTCAGTGCCTTTGCTGAAGGCTCAATGGCTTTGCAGAGTAAACAATCATCTAGTGTTTAGCTGCGGATCTTCCAAAGCAAGGTTCAGTCATGTTTGTTGGACAGCATAAGGAAGCTTTTACTGCACATGCTGGTGCTGTGCTTGTTTTATGAATGAATAAAAGATATTTGTTAGAGTTAAGCTTATTTTGTGCCTGTATTCCACATAAATTCACTTTTTATCATAATTATGGAAATTGACAAAAGATCTTTTGTTTCATGTAGTCCGTTCCCCTCAATTGTTTCTTTCAGTAACATTTTGTATGGCTTTGTCTGCTCCCTTTAACTATTGATTTGTATATTAAGACTTTGCAGTGAAGTGTATAGGAAATTTACTGAGTAGGCAAAAACTATTCCATATATACTTAAAATGTCAAGGTAATGTGTTTTCTTGTCTTAAATGGGGGGTCTCATGATTTTATGGAATCCAGGTAGTTAAACCAGAAGATGATGACTTCCAGGATTTTCAGGATGCTTCAAAGTCTGGCTCACTCGACGAATCTTTCTCCGATTTCCAAGGGGAGGGACCTGGATCCTCCAAAGCAATCAGTTCTCAGCACCGGAGCAGGTGGAGTAGATCTCTGAATTTCTTTTCAGTAACTTAAATATCCTTTTTAAAGCAATTAAATGTTTTCTTCTCTGTTTAACTTTCTAACCCATAATTTCATACCGTCACCTGATCTTGACTCTGGCAGTTTCTTTCAGCAGCCGTTTCAGAATTCTTAATGGCAGTGTATCCAAACTGACATTTAATGTATATAGATTGCTGACCATTCTTTAGACTTCCATTCATCGTGCTGAGATAAATTGTATATAAAGGTATGAGAATAGGTTTTCAAGTGTTTATTCTGTTGCTGACAATCGTGAGTTCTTTCATGCCATGCATTTAGGCTCAAAGCTTTACATATAGCAATCATTCCTGTGCTCTCAGAAGAGTGAATTGGGACAGATAAGCTATGCACTTAGCATTAGCTGCCCTTGTTAAAGGTCTGATCTGGCACCCACTGAAGTACATAGAAAGCTTCCCATTGACTTCAGTTGCCTTTGATCAGGCCATAAACACCCAAAATGCCCACAAAGAGGATCACACGCCAAACTGTCTTCTTTTAAATGGCCATGGCTCTCCAGTGGATGGTTTTTTTGTTTTTTGTTTTTTTTTTTAAGCTCCTCTCATCCTTCCCATTTTAGCCAATTTTTATACATTACCTGACTTTGAGTTGTGGTGGTTGCCTGGAAATCCCATTTAAAGTCTGTTTCATTCAAATTTTAGAGGTCTACTGGCATTATGGTTGCTCAACACCTCTCCTATTCTGGTGGCCTTATTTATTTAATTGAGAGTGTAGTATCGCCTCGCTACGGTCATGGGATAGGCAGTGTGGAGTAGAGAAGTAATCATCCAAAGCTTCCTGCTTTTGAGTCTGAATTCTTTCACACAATTCTGACTTTCAATGTCCTGTGGTCAAGAAGCCCCAACATTTTGTTTTTTTCATACTACACAAGGCAAAATAATATGCTTCTCCCACCTGCCTAATTTTAATTAATTTTAGGAACAAACCATTTTGTCTGTATGTATTGAACTGGTTGTTCTTGTATGTAGATAGAACAAATACTTTCAAAGTGATTACTGGTTGCTTCCTTGACAATGACATCAGAGGAAGATACTAGAATTAATTGTTCAGCTGCAGCATGTGTAAAATTACAGTCTGAGTCATAGCTTTTCATGAAAGGGATTTCATTTTGCTAGTTTAAATCAGTAACATTACATTAATCTGAAGATGCTCCATTTTTTATTTAGTCCTTATTTTGTTTTAGGCATAGTTCTGCAGTTAATAAAATTATTCTGTTAATGGAAGTCGTAGCAAAAGCATTTACAGATCTGTAAGCACGGTTTTGTTTAAAGTTTTGTAATTGGAGTTGGAGGCTCATGAGAAATCAGTGTTTTCCACTACAGTCGTTCTCTTTATTCAGTTGTAAAAGCATTCAGTTTTGTACGGGATATTACAATGAACTGTAGTCTAATTGCTTATGGAGTTTTATTTATTTATTTATTTTCAAACCGTGTAGTGTACACCAGATTAACTGTTATATTTGTCAAGATTGGATATCGAACAGTCCGTTTTGTAGTGATGTGAAATTAAATTATATTGCCATAAACTACATTTTTTGACATTGCTGTGTGTCTTATTCTGCAAGCCCCACTGGCCACCATTAGACTGCACGTGCAAGTGTGTAGCTTGCAGGCTGCTGATAAGGAGATTTAAATGGCTATGGAAAGATTCTTGCTCCAGGCCAAAGAACGCCATAGAAATTCATTCACATTTTCAGTGTGTCTGGTGTTAAATGACATAAACTAGAGATAAAATGCAGTCATTCTTATGTAAAGGATGTTGTTCTGCAGAGCTGCCAAGGTCTGATAAGGGAGGGGAATCGAAGCTCTTACAATACGTGTTTAAATCTTTCAAGAATTGCTAACACAGTATTAGGTTATTATGGCAGTTTATTATACTAACTAGAATATGTTCATTTGCAAAAAGGTCTGTTCATATAATTATGGCATAATCCTGACATTGCTGAACATATGGCTACCTGAACTTGGTGACTTTCACTGTGTAGAAATTCAAACGTTATTCTTTGCTCCTATTGGAATAATGGATCTGTTCTCTTATTATTTTTGCACTATGCAATGAAATGTAATCAAAAGCAGAAGAAATGGAAGCACAGAGTTAGCAAAATCTCAGGCAGCCTGTGATTCTTACCCATTTCTGGGCCCATCAAGAAGGCATGCCCTTAAACTGTCTTGGACAATGTGATTAATGAAACCACAGTGTTTTTCACATATATGTGTGTGTTCTCTTCTGGCTTAAAAATTGCAGTGCATATCTAGAACAGTTCAGTCACAAGTAAGAATCAAGAAGTTAATGCACTTAATGCATCTCTATTCTCCGTGGGTGGAGAATTTACTATTTTGGCCCAGAGTAGTGTTGATAGAATTTCAATGAGATAGTGACTAGCGTAAGATGAATGGGGTTGGCGTGAGAATATTGCTGCTACAGATCTTTGATGAACGTAGTGTACATTTTAAAACTCTCTTAAAAGTGCAGAAGTAAAATAAGTCCTTTATCATATGTTTGATAGAGCACATTTGTGTTAATGCACACAATTGAGACACATGCTAATAAGTTGCTGTTTCATTTCCCAATATCCTGCCTGCTTTGAATAATGGAACAAAATTAGATTTCTCAGGAGCTTTTTTCTTTTCTTTTTTTTTTTTTCTTTCTTTTTTGTGTGTTTGTTTGTTCAGTGTTCCTTCTTTGCTGATTCCACTCCCTGGCACTAAAACACCTTCCTCAACGGATAAATATGCTGTGTTTAAAGGAATTGCAGTTGAAAAGCCTTCTGAAAGTGCAGCTATGTTTGGAGGTAAACAAAAACCATTTAATTGTTAACACTAGGTGAAATGTAACATTTAGTTTAATATTTCATATTTCAGTAGTGCCTGTGACATTGGTAAAATGTTACTATGAAATGTTTAGAGTGCAAGATGACAGCATCTGTACCAATCTAATCTGTACCATAACTGATTGTAGCCTAATTTTTCACAATATCTTAACGGAACTTAACTTTTTTTTTTTTTTAATTTCATGCATGATAGATTATGGAGACAAATACAGTGCTTTCCGAGAGTTAGAACAACCATCAGAGAGTAAATACTTAGGTAAGCATTTGATCTTACAAAATTTGGGGGTTTTTTTAGGTTCTTTCAGTATGTTGCATGCTTTTTTAGGGTCCTGCATGAACAGCAGATTTCACACTGCTAGAATTTTAGGATAAAGACCCTACAGCTCCTCAAATTAGCCAAAAGTATCTTGAGAATATCCTCTTAAAATTTATCATTGACACGTACTCCACAATGTCATGTGTTTTTATGGAAAGATTGGTCCCTCCTTTGGAGGTGTATGTGGGTGCAATTTTGGAATCACTTGTTGGTAGGTTTTTGTCATCTCTCCTGTAGACTTGCTTTAAAAGTGAGGATCTGTACATCCTGATAAAGGTGTGCAATGCAGCATTTCAGGGCAAATGGTGGTTTCTGTAGAAGCTTTCCGTTCTTATGGTACAGCTCAAGTCATGTATTGCTTTTGGCATACAGTACCACAATAATAAAGAGCTACGCATTTAGCTTAGAGCAGTGATACTCAGACTGATGCTCGCAAGCAGCAAGTGGCTCTTTAATGTGTCTCCTGCAGCTCTTTGCCACACGTGATATTAAAACACTGTGTGATTTATTTAACAACCAATCAGGATGCTTTTACAATGTTATTAACCTATTGTAGTTGATGATAAAATAATACTTGGTCAGTCATTTTGCTATGAGAATAATATATAATGTATGTATATATACCCTAAATATGTCCCCTGCCATATTGTTTAAATATGAATATATAATACTGTGGTAAATGAAACAATGAATTCACATACTGTGGCTATTTTGGGTAATGTTGATCGCTAATTTGGCTCCTGAACCACTGAGTATCACTGGCCTAGAGTTTGCCTTGAGTCAATTTTATTTGTGGGAATATGTGAAAATAAATCTTTAGTTATCCTCTGAAATACTATTACTATGTAATTGCAGTAAGTGAAAACTACCTAAGCTCTTTCCTGAACAGGCCATCTGTACATAACATGTATATTTACATAACGTAAACAGTACTGTCATCTTTTAATCTGATGGGAAAGAAGAAACCTCTGCAACTCTATTGGCTTCATATATCATCAGTAATCAGAGAATAGGATTCATGTATTGCTAATGTAACAGAGGTGGAAATTCTGCTGTATTGCCACCCTGCCAGTATGTGTCAATGTATTTGTAAGCAGAAATTATTGAGAATCTGTTCACTACATACAGAGGCAATTGTGCCAAAATCTCCTTAGTTTTACTAAGTTACACAGTAAGGGCCTGAGCATCTGAAACTCCTGTGATGATCTGTGGAGTTAGTGTGTGCTCAGTAGCTTTCCAGTATCAGGCATTTAAATTACTGTTTTGAGTATTTCCTATGACTTGCAGCTGTCTATTGCTTGCAAGGAAAGAGAAAAGTTACTTCTGGATTTGTAAACTGACCAGCTTTCATCATTGTTAACCCTTTCACCAGCTTACATTTCTAATGGAAAAGTTTACAGTTCATCAGTAAGTTTAGTTTGCTGTGATGTTTTAATTTTGGTTAACAAATGTCAATTTCACAAATTCTTTGTATTGTTTTCAAAGCAGCATTTAAAACATATTGTTGGACCAGGTGAATTGAGGAAATTTTTTTTAGCTCGCATCATACTTCAAGGATGATAATATCCACCTATTATAATTGTAACGTTCTCTCAAATCTTTCCATAGTTTAAATTAGTTTAAAATTATCACATTTGTGAAAGTGACTTGAATCTTAATGATGTATTTGTAAAATATGAATTGAATGAATTGTATGTGCAGTACTGGACATTTGTTGTTTTTTAAGTAGTTGAGGCATATTTTATAACAAGTAACATCTCTGCAAATATATCATGCTGGTGAATGGGTTTAACATCATAAATTTAACAAAGAAAACCAATTATACTTAGATTTCCACATATTTGTGAGGTGACAGATATGTACTGTAGAATAAATTGTCTGTCTTTATGTTTAAGCTGCATTTTATATGCTGTAAAGTGTTTGGGTATAAACTTCCCTTTCATACACGAACATTGTACGAAAAAGAACATTTGAATTCCTCTCTGTAGAGAAAATGTGCATTTTGGGGTTTAAACTGTAGTCACTTAAACTGTATTATTTTCAAGGCCCTTTGTTTTCAGTTTTTATTTTGTTTCAAATTTCCTGCAGTTTATCAGTGTTAATTACAAAGACTAAAAAACAAGTGAAAATCAGTGTGTGGTGGTGGGAATTCTGGGTAAATATCAGGATTAACATTGGGGATAAGAGGACAGGAAAAAAAGCAACAAATAGAGAAATGTAAGGGTATTGAAAGTAAAAGCAGTTTAATACCGTGGTTCATTTCATGATTTGTACATTAACAGTGCGTACACATATGCCTGTGGGTATGTTCCTCTATACGGTCTTATTTTAACAAACAGCCTCACATTTACACTTGGTTTAGTTCATTATTAAAATAAACACGTCTACCTAATGTAATGGATTGGATTTTCTTAATGTAATCAGTATTTTTGTGTACTGGAGTGGTTTAACATTTGGGTGAAAATTGATAAATACGGAATTTTTCTGTAAAAATTGGTAAAAACTGAAAAGGAAAGGCCTTATATATTTTACATGTAATATGTGATCTGAAAACTAAAGATTTTTACATTTATGAATAATTCTCTCAATGTAGAAGGCTAATGTGTGAGTTATTAATCTATAGGCACCCTGACACAACTATTCTCTTTTTGGGTCCAATTCGAGATGCTGATCACCTTCAAATTTACTAGGAGGTCAGGTCGCTCGGCACCTCACAAGTTCAGGTCCTTCAGTGATTAGTTGTGTTTAATCCCCATGGCTGTGCCACCTTTGTTGGACTGGCACTTTGGTGCTTTTTTTTCTTCCTGTTAGTTGTATTTTCCATCACGTACACTCTGGTAAAATTCTGTTATACCTTGGGCCTTCTTTTGCCATATAATAAATAAAAACGTTTAAAAAAGGTCACTGGTGCTTCTGGCAATCAGTCTGTTCCCTCAATACTCCCCTTTCAGCCTGTCAATGCTGCTTTCATTTTGGCTTCCTGCTGCCATCCTGTGAGAAAACCATGTGCCACTGCTCTGACTTTGAAATTGACAGTGGGTAGTTGGGGGAGGGAGGTGGAGAGAAGGTCAGAGAAGATTTTGGCAATAGTTGTGCCATATTTCTGGCACCGATAACAGGGCAAATACAAGCGTTGGCACAAGTGAAATTCCAAATTTCATTCTTGGCAGTGACAAGTATGAGGTACATGGGAAGGGGAAAGGATCTGTCCAGTATTCAAACAACATACAGTACTGAACACCACCTAAGTTTGTTGCTCAGAAGCATGTGTTGATATTGAACTCTTTCTAAGCTGAGTTTGATGTGGTTTGAGGCTACTTTAAGGACTTATGCATTTTTGGAATAATAATTGGAGACATCATCAAAATTGCATAGAAGCCTAGTTTTGTATTTTAACATATACCCATAGCTGGCAAATTGAATAGGTTTGCATAAAAATATTTTGATATTGCATGAAATAATTTGCATGGTGTGAGTATGATATACATGTTCTCATTTCAAGATCCTACTTATTGTTCTGCTTTTTTCCCCCTCTCCCTTCAGGAGATAGCTTTGCAGAATTCAAATCTGCAGGAACCGATGATGGTTTCACAGATTTTAAAACCGCTGACAGCATCTCACCACTAGACCCACCTACAAAAGAGAAAACTTTCCCTGCATCCTTCCCCTCTCTACCTGCACAGTTAAAGCAACAAACACAAGCAAAAACCTCTCTGAATCTGGCAGACCTAGATCTCTTTTCCTCCACTGGAGAGAACAAACAACTTTCATTTCCAGCTGCATTTAGTTCATCAAAATCAACCTCTTTCCCTGCACCACCACCTCCAACATCTGCTGCTGCTCCTCCACCAGCACCCAGTAAAAGCTCGAGCTTGGCTGACGACTTTGGAGAATTCAACCTTTTTGGGGGATTGTCTAGTTGTCTATCAGTTGGGGGACAAGATGACTTTGCAGATTTTATGGCTTTCAACAATAGCAGTGGCTTTTCTGAACAAAAAATGGATGACAAATACAAAGTTGTTAAGCAAGAGGCCAATCCTGTTCCTCCAGCTAGCTCCTCTCTTGGTGCAATGAAAAGTGGGCAGAATTCTGCCGCTGCTGCTCCCACCAAATATGATATCTTTAAACAGCTTTCTCTGGAGAGCTCTGGAACAGGCGTCGAGGAACTGAAAGACAGCACCCCTTCAGCGAAAAGCGACGACGACTTTTCCGACTTCCACTCTAACAAGTTTTCTTCCATGTGTGGTAACATGGATAAATCCCTGGTAGACAAAGTGGCAGCTTTCAAGCATGCCAAAGAAGACTCTGCTTCTGTCAAGTCTCTGGATCTCCCCTCCATCGGGGGCAGCAGTGTCGGCAAGGAGGATTCTGAAGACGCGCTCTCTGTTCAGTTTGACATGAAACTGGCCGATGTGGGAGGAGATCTTAAGCATGTCATGTCTGATAGCTCTTTGGATTTGCCAACAGTTAGTGGCCAGCATCCGCCAGCAGCAGGTGAGGAATTGGTTAGATTGCTCTGGTAATGTAGGTGATGGAGATTTCGATAATGTTACTCTGTGCGCTAAATTACAGTATTATGCACTAGTCTTTCAGTTGGGAAAGGCTTCTAAACCTGTCTACCTGCTAGCTACCAGTCCCTTAGCAGGGCAGTGCTGTCGTTCATTGTTCTAGATAGCTATAAATAGATTGGACAGTTTAAAATTAATACTAATTTATTTTTGAGGGTTGATCACATTGTATGACCGATGCCCATTAGCAGGGATTCAGATGAAAGCTCTTCTAACACAAACAATGTCGTTCCATTTATATGAGCTAGTTCAATGGTATTGAAAGCCTCACTTTAGCCTTTTGGTTTCAGCTAAGCACCTGACTGGAGGACTTGACCCACTCTGTGCTTCTGAAAATATAGGCAGAACTCTAATTTGTGCTGTTAATGAAAACCTTTCTAACCAATGACACTAGTATATATTCCCTTTAAAGCAGGGATGCATTTACTTAGCCAGAGCTCTGCAGTACTGGAAATGAAGATATTAAATACAGTTTTACTGTAACTGGAATACAATTAGTTTTTAGAGTTAATGCCATTGCTGGAAGTAATCATGCAAAGAGCCTGTACACGCTAACATGGTAATCACTTTTGGAGCTAAATTTAAAACCAAGCGATTCTTACTTTATCCTTGTTAGGTTATCCCCTTTTTAATTGCTCTTAATGAAAGCACTCCTAAGAGAATATGAACCAAGTATTTCCAATCTTATTGCATATCATAAAACAGAGTTCCCAAGTGTCCTGTTGTTTCATTTTTATCTGTACATAGAGAAATAAGATGTAGTTAAATGTTTTGTGGCCTTTAATAACATGGGAAATATTACTGTATTCTAGTGACAAGTATTATGCAGTCAAAGGCTTTTTTGAATGGAGGGGCACACAAACTAAATGTAAAAGCTATTGCTGCAAGAATTGGTTATTTCCATATGAAATGTTTCTTCCATTTTTGCAGATCTGGTAGAAAAAATATACAGTACTGTAATTTTGCATTATATGATATTTTTAAGTAACGGAGAGAAAATGATGTTGGCGACTTAGGCATGGAAGATACTCTTTAACAGGGTACAAAATTTCAGGAATAATTTTATTAGCAAAGATGTTTAATTTTCATATTACGGCTTGGTAAAATTCCAAGTTCAGTGGTCTGTCAAAAAGGTAGCACCTACAATGTGTCTTGAGTGTTGACTTTGGTTTTGAAAGCACTTTTTCCTAATATTTTTCTAGCCTCTTTTGGTGGTAGCTTGATTTTATGTAGCTCTTCTCCTACATCTGAGCTTCATTGGCCACAGCAACCAGTAATTGATAACTGCAATTTGTGGCAGGAAAGGGTATTTGGGGTTTTTTTGTTTTGTTTTAAAGGATTAGCTCATCATGTGCTTGATGCTAAAAATTTGAATTTGGGAGTACTAATTAGAAGCTATTTTTCTGAAACTTAAAACAAAGTCTGTATTCTTTCATGGTGCCAAATTAGATATTTTCACAGGGAGAGTTTTACTCTACCTCCTTCCTGTTTCGGTCTCGTAATCAATCTTGCTCTGAACTATATTTGTTAAAATAACCCTTTGTGCTCATGTGTTTCTTTATGTATGTTCGATACATTTCAAGCTATGAACCAGTGATGTTCAAGTCTTTTTTTTTTTTTTCAGTTTACATAATTTAAAAAGCAGATTTTTTTCACTTCCTTTGATCTGTATATTTAATGTCAGAAAGGGACAGTATCCCTTTGTAGTCCTTGTTACAGAGAGATGGCTGACTAGCCACTGGGAACCATTTTTGTTGTCTGCCCGGATTGTGTAAATTTCTTAAATGGAGAATAGCTTTAGGTGGGGCTCTGTAAAGCATTTTATTTGACTTTTCTAATTCTAGCACAGCAATACAAGGGTCTTTATTCCTTGTCCACTTGTTCACGTGATACAGATGGATTGTAGGTACAGGGAAGGGTATTTCTTTGGGGGAAGGATAGAAGGTCCACTCACTTCCTATTTGAATTGCTTTAGGGTTTTTTTTGGTGGGGGGGGGGGGAATAACTTTCCGAACTGTCTCTAAAGGGGATACTGTCTCTTTAAACTTTGCTATAATTCTTGGTGTGGAAGGTAAACTATACTAATGTTGCATTTCTCTTGCATATACTTGGTATAACCCTTTGAGCACTTGCTGCATGTTGTTAATTTCAACCAGGCACCTTCTTTTATACCAAATTTAACCTTTTCTCCAACACTAAAGTATTTTAGTTAGTGTTTAGTCGCGTTATATGCATGCATCTGATTTGTTTCAAGTTCAGTTGAGAGTGTTGCAGCAAGAGCCTGCCCTCGCTCATAATATCCTCAAAGGGTTATCCAATTTGCTGCACTTGCAAACCTGTAAAGTATCTTTTCTTCAGCATTATTGGAAATCTGTGTATTTTAATCCACATCAGGTTTTTTGCTGCTTTTTCTAATGTCTTATTTCAACTAAACATTTCCTGTGTGAATGTGCCTTCTCAAATCTGCTTTGATATCTCTACTGCAAATACTGACCTGCATGCTTTATTCTAATGACTCCTTTAAGAGCTCTTATGTATCACTATCTTTTGTGATCTGTAAGTCCTGCTGTGTTAATAAATATTATCTTGGCATATTTTGAAACTGTGGGGATGTGTGTAATTTGTTTGTAGTCCAGAAATGTTTGTTTTTCCTGAAAAATACAAAGTTTAAAGCTATAGTATCCCCTTAGACTGGAAGTTGCCTCTCTGCTTGTAGATCAGTGTACAATGCACTGCAGTTCTTCAAACAAATTGAATTAAGTACTTTCAGTTTGCTTCCTGTGCACTTCTGAAACGTTAAATACCAGGCTAAACTTCAAATGATTTAACTAGGGGTGTGAGAAGGAAGTTTAATGAGCTAGTTGTCTGGGGCGGAAGGGCGGGTTTGTGAATTCTAATGTTGGTGGCTTGACAACACTGACGATTTATATAGTCTCTTCCCATGCTATAATTATTCTGTAGATTAACAGGGGACCTGTGGCTCAATATCGACTCATATCTTAGTTTCTCTGCTGTTACCAACAAGGGTGCCAATTGGGTGGTGAAGGGTTTTATGATGTGAACGTAAGTCCCTTGGAATTTGAAAAGACCCAAAACGTGCTCATTTGTATCGTAGGCCACCAAACAGTCTTCTGATGCTAACTACTTTTGGTCACTGCTGACCTGGAATGAACTTGCACTGATGACTTAGAAGCTATTCTTGGTTCTGTTTTGTAACTTTTAGTAGAATTTTTATATCACAGATGACTCACAGTTAAAAATAGATTTGTGGTAATTACCATTTCAGAGCCCATTGTTCCTTTGGGATCTCCTAAATCTTGGGACCACTAGCACTTCTAATGCTGATAATCTCAAGTATGAGGTATAAAAGTGATGATACTAAGCTTGTTGCATACATAGTAAGTTCTCTTTACAACTTTGCTTGTAAAATTTTTTTTTTAAATGAGGAAGCAGTACTAAAGATTGAGGATTAAGTGGGTGCCAAATTTTTATTTCAATTTGGTCTTTTTGACCACAAGACCTAAAGCTGGCAAAGAGTCAGTAGAAACTTTTTATTCCTCTTCATACAAATCTTGAGAAATTTTAAAGGGAAAATTGTTCCCATTTTAGAAAGCTCATTAATTAGGTCTTGCCCTACAACTTTTTTTTTTTTTAACCAGTGTCTAGAAGTGTAAACACTGACAGATACTAATGGTAGAGTTCCTTTAAAATTGTATCTTTGTTGATCAGATAGCCATACGTGAGGTAGGAGGAATGGGAAGTGAATGACTATTAAAATGCTTGCTAGATTTAGTTTCATGTTGAAATTTTATCTCTGGTCATGATCCATACATCAGTAGTTTTTCATCCCTGGTTGATGTGTAGAAGTTCAATTGCAAGATCTCACTCAGTGTAAGGCTTCTATGAATACAAGTGCTTAAAAGCTTTTACATCTGCCTCATTAAGGAATCTAACAGTTAAAAGTATAAATTTATGTGTGTTAGTTTTCCAAGTTGAGCAATAGCGCTTAGAAGTACATAGCAATCCTCCAAAATATCTGGAGCTTTAGAATTCTACAGGCTTAAACCAAGCTGTTTCTGCTAATGCAAGCTCTAAAGTGCCTTTATTCTGCTCAAACCATTGTTTATGGTGACACCAGAAATATATTTAGTAAGATTCTCTAATTCCACTGCATGGGAACACTTTTTCTTTCCTTCATTTTAATAAATCAACAGTGAATTTGGTGCCTTTGGTGTAGTGGCCAGACTCACCGCTCTGAGACCTGCATGAACTAGAGTAAATTAAATAGCTCCATTGTAGTCACTGGGATTATATTACTTTTCACCTGTTGAGAAACTGTCCCTTAATTCCTCCAGTCACCAATAGGCATGACACAGGCAGCTGTAGCACGAGCCTCTGTACTCTGCCCTGTCCAGGTTTTGAGACTGGAGGGATCACCTGAAGGGGGAAGAGAGAAGCTGTCTCTATGGCACATTCAGCCCATTTGAGCTCTTTGCAGAGCCTGCCAACAAAACTGCTAATTAATATCAATTGTGATGTTTTTGTGACATGGGCCTCGCTCCACTAGGAAGAGAACTGACAACTAGGTAATTTTTATAGAGATCACCTAATAGCACTCAAACGATATAACAATTTTCAATCACCAGGCTTGAATTCAAACCTGAAGTCTCGAGGTGAAAGGCTCCACCTGTATATAGCCAAATACATTAAAAAAATATATATCCTCTCATCCCCTCCTGAGTCAACAGTTCCCCTTTTCCTTTAAATATTAGTATCATAGACGCTGTTACTATTGAATGGTTTTCTCATAAACCTTTAAACCATTGACACAGAAAACTCAAGCCTGTAAATTTTCTTCCAGACAGTCTGCAGACATAATTTGATCCAGGATGGTTGAAGTGGATTATTGTAGTCAGTCCAGCTGAGGGATGTCAAGTTTACATGTATAATAGGTAACACTAGGAAACCGTTGGATAACTGTATTTCAGCCTCTGACAGTATTCTTGTATATGCTTCCCTGACAGGTGGTATTCTAATTCTCAGCAGCAGCAGTGATGCTGGTGAGTCTTACTGTGGCTGTTTCCAAGCAGTTGCCAGGCAGTTGTACAGTTAGAGAACATGATTTTGATAGTTTTAAATGGAAAATACTGTAAAGACGGGGGGAATAAATTAAGGATAAATATTGCAAACATTTTGCTATTGTACTTAAGGCGTGGGTTAAACTGTGCCAATGATGAAAATACAAAGAAGCTTTTCCCTACTCTTGGTTCATTACACATTCTTTTTAATGTGCCAACACAATGTGCAATTCTGATTACATCACTGGCTTCATGGTGCATGAAGTTTGAGTAAATTTGACACTGATCAAATAAGTATTCTTATGATTGTGTTAGGTTGTTTGTGGAGCTTGATCAGAGAGAGGTAGGTGGAAATAATATCAGTCTTTGCTTGTTGTTCTTGTCATTTTTATAGATGACTAAGGCCTTTATTTTCTGCTCCTGTCTAGATTCTCTGTATGTCCAAATTACATTGAAAGAAACAGTGATGTTAAAAGGCTGGAAGACTAGTAAATTAAAGCAGTACCTTTCTGCTTCTGGAAACATACAATTCAAAATGGCTTGTTGATAAATTGTCTAGATGGGTTACAAAATTCATAGATAACGTAGCTAACACAACTGGCAGCACTTATTCAATGGAGAGCATGAAGGCAGTTACCTTTTTACTGCCGGCACTAGTGATGAATCCATATTGCACTTCAGATAATTGTCGGAAAATGGACTGTGTAGCTGTTTTCACTATTCTGTTTCATAAAAACACAGGATTCTAGTGGAATAGAACTGGCTAAAATGATCTGGAGCACCTGTATGCTTAAATAGGTATTTAAATATATACATATGTTTAAAACAGTTAGATATCTGATCTGTGCTCAAGTCTGGTCGTATCTAATATAACCTAAATGGGAGCCGTATGTTCCTCTTTTATTTTAATCTTACAAGCTTTCTCCTTTATTCCCTTTTCACACTTGTTTCTTTCAGTAATTTGGGGATCCGTAAATACTGTACTGTACTTAAATTTTAGTCTGACTGCAAGATCTACCAATGTCTAACATCGGGGGCCTACTGTGATAATTATATTTAACGATATGGAAATGATTATCATTCCAATTTTTATATTATTATAAATATAAAAAGCAAAATATATTTTTCATCCTTTCAGAAAGAAGCCAAGAAATGACCAGCATTGCTGTTCAGGGAACACTTCCTTATTACCCTGTAATACATTGCATATACTTTTGGTGGGTAGAATTATGAGAAGAGTAATTAAAGATTGTCTTGCATGATCTATTCATGGCTTGACTTACTTTGACAGGGCTCTTTGCAATATGTTTTTCAAAAAGTGCTAATGAAATTTAGCTCAGTATAGGCTGAAATGCCATTCAGGTTGCCAAAAATGCTAATCAGTCTTGAAAAGTTAAATTATGACTTGCTATTCATCTTATATCCGTTATTAAATATTTTCTGAAGTAGAAATTGCCAGACACTGTGATCCTGCCTAGACAGGAAGATTACAGTACCTTGAAAGCAAAGCACACGGAAAAAAAATTTTAATGGATTCAATCTTTGCTCATTCTGTAATATATTTTTAAAGATGTTTCACTCCCTTCTATTGGCTCAAATTCTGCCATTTGCATGAGTTTCTTGAATGAGGAATACAGATATCTCTTGAATAGAAGCTGTATTTGTTGAAGACAGTACTTAGTTCTTAGAATTAGTTCAGATCTACGTTAATTCTCCCTTGATTTGACAAAATACTGTCGCTGATGCACAACCATTTAAAAAATAGGTCGAATTGCCACAACAGTAAAATGAAGCTTTTATTACCAGGGGTTCTAGCTGCAGTGTTTTTACTCAAGCTAATTTTTTCATTAAATTTATCTCTGGTCTCTAGGAAATAAGGTACTGCAGGAACGGTTCTTAACGTTGTCTAATAAAACATCATTGTGCCAGTAATAAAAATACCCACGTCATGAAGAGTTCCCTTGAGTCCAACACTGAGTGGTTTTCACGTCAGCTGCTTCTCTGTATATTAGTCTGGTGGAAGGCAGCTCAGCTGCCTTTCAGGAAAAAAGAAATGAAACTATTTTTACTTGACACAGCAGATGAGTTAAATGAGAACCTGGATCAAGCTTTAAGCCTGCTGCCTGTTACAACCATCACAAGGATTGTGACTCCGTTTCCCATTGGGGGAGAAGGGAGAGGACTTTTGAGTGACAATGCAATGCACGTGCTACCCAAACAGTAACGATTTTACAAAGGGGCTAAAGCAGTATTTATGATAATGCCTAGTTTGCCTTATGGCGTTTAGAATTACATCCATATTTTTATTTTCATTACTTGGCTTTTTTAATAAATTGTTCTGGCTCTGTATTAGGTATAAAATAATTTTACCCAGGGTCTGTTATATTTTCTAAGGGTCCTTTCCTGTAAAATTTTACTCACCTGAGATGATCCCATTGAAGTCAATGGGACTGCTCAAACGAGTAAGCATTTGTAGAACGGAGCTCTTAAATTCCGAGCCTACATCTGAATCTATGCAAGCCAGACCCCAGTGCATGTGGATTCAATTGCAGGATCTGAACCTTTAATTGTTAAAGAATTAAAATATCTTCTTGCTGCCTTTGCCAGGGAGATTATAGTAGAAGCTTGGTCTACTGTTTAGAGCAAAGGATTGGGATTTCTGGTTTCTAATCCAAGCCCTTGGTATGAGTTTGAGCCAGGAGTCAGATTGAGGGGAAAGAATACAATGATGTGTTCTTTTAGGATCTGCTTCTCCTCCTTGGCCAAAATGAGAAGCCACTCACAGTAGACTGTGCAGATCTTCATAATATGATCATCATGTATTCTTCTTCTTCTTCTTATGACAATACAATCAGTCACTCAAATGCTGCAGCAGCCCAAACGGCATTTCTTAGGAAAAAATCTAATCTGTGAGACTTTATGCCTCACAGATATAATGCAAAGGAGCTCCTCACTTTGTTTTGGCAGCCATTAAACTTCCCTGCAATTCTTCCAATTGCTGGACTTCTCGATTAATCATGTATGTGGATCAGGTCAGGAAAGCAGCCTGAAGCTCTGTATATTCTCCCCTTCCAGTAAAATGAATAAATGAAGGCAGAAATGTTTTGTAAAAGTGGGTTTAATCCTCAATCTAGCGTAGTCTGATTGAATTAAAAGGGCA
The DNA here is from genome assembly GCF_013100865.1 of Trachemys scripta elegans. Lineage (NCBI taxonomy): Eukaryota > Metazoa > Chordata > Testudines > Emydidae > Trachemys > Trachemys scripta. The sequence continues at coordinate 7,835,188 of NC_048315.1, read as the reverse complement.
GCTGGAATGTCAACTTGTTTCCGCACTATCTTTTTATTAAACCTGAACTGTTGTTACTGCACGCAAGCCAGTCAGGACCAAAATATTTATCAGAACAGCCTCTGCTAAAATGATGCTAAGAGAATGTGTGTTTGTTTGCTTTATCTTGAGACCATTTTACCCAGGGCAGTGAGCAGCCGCTGAGTGTCTAATCCAAAATGACAATTGTTAAAGCCTGAAAACAAACATCAACCATAGCTTTTTTAAAAATGCTTTCACAAAAATTATATGGCCCCTGGCTTTTTATGCCTCCCCATATGGAACAATCTCAATCTAAATTAAAAAAAAAAAAGTTGAATGAATAACAGACAGAGCCTGGCAGAAACAAATCACTGCATAGCTTCCTTTGGTGGGCTTAGTGAAGCAAACGGAGTCTCTTGCCTCTTTTACACCCATTTATGGCAGCAACAGGACATATTGGCCCGTATAACTACTGGGTGAGTATAAATGCTTGATTGAAGATTTGTGTAATGTGGTTGGTTTTCTATCTAGTTGTCTAAATCAGTAACACATGTAGCAAAAACAAATATCTTTGCAGCATTTGTATTTTTCCTGAAACTTGTATGCTTGAACAACAATCCGATTCATGCAGCACTTCACTCATTTATAATTCAAAGGAACAGAACTAGTGGTTTTTTTACATGCCTACAACATCTTCATAACATACAGTAATATTTGTATTTATTCTTTGGGGCACATTCTGAGCACTGAAGTGGGAGGAGAAAGTTAGGCTAATAATCAATTTTGCTAATTTGATAAGATATTTGGGTTGCTAACATTTACATTTTGCCTGCCGTTTCTCTAACGAGCTTACTACGAAAATGAATTGTAAACGTGTACAGTATGTACTCTCTGGAAATATTAGTTTTACTGAGTATGTTTCTTTGTTACTGGTATGTATCATGAAGATGGTGACCTACAGTTTAATATAAAATATAATGTTCAGGAAATCAACAAGGAGTCCGAATAAATCTGTTAATCTTTAAGCTGCCACCGGACTCCTTGTTATTTTTGTGGATGCAGACTAAAACAGCTACCCATGTGATACTTAATGTTCAGGAAGTCAAGGTTTTACACTTAATATAAGTAGAGATAATTTATAGCTCGGTACATAGCAATTTTTAAGGTTATTTTTCGTGCAAGGTCTAGATTAAACCTCATAATTAATTGTTACACCAGTGCAAACCCAATACACCTATTCTTATGGATCTTGGAGATTTACAACTAGTGGCTATCATTTATGTACAGTGTAGGGAGTTCTGCTTGACCTTGGCAGAGTCTGTAATTGTGCGTTCTTGTTTCTCTCTCAGATATAGATGACTTAAAATGTGCTCCCTTTGGAAACTATAACAGTGGCTCCACAGTAAGCAGCCTTGCAAGCTATGACTGGTCTGACACAGAAGACATTCATCAGAGCAGGAAGCTCTCTTCCTTTGTCCTTTCTTCAGGAAGTGGAGCCTCTTCAGCTACTTCAGTTCTTCAGAAGAAGGAGACTTTGTTTGGCAGTTCAGAAAACATTACCATGACAACAGTTTCCAAAGTGACAACCTTTTCTACTGAGGATGTTCTACAGGATGTTAAATTTGCAGCCTTCGCGAACTTTAAAGATCCTGGTCCCAGGTCCAGCTGTCAAAGTGATGATGAGATTGAAGGCTTTGGAGAGTTCTCAAGACCTTTGTCAGAAGCGAAGGAGTCAGCAACAGTTGACGCAAGTCCAGAGGTTGATTTAGCTATGGTATCCAATGGTATCTTATCTGAAATGGCAAAAGAATGCATGGATGACTTCGGAGAATTCCAAAGCGAAAAGCCAAAAATCAGCAAATTTGACTTCTTGGTGGCAACTTCGCAAGGCAAGATGAAATCTAGTGAAGAAATGATCAAGAGTGAGCTTGCTACCTTTGACCTCTCTGTACAAGGTGAGCATGTTCAGGGTGGTTCACCGCATATATGCTCCTATCTGCATATTGTGCTACTTCCATCAATGGTTAAATGAGAGATTTCTCTTTGGAGCCAGAGCCCAAAGCCCATTGAAATCAATGTGAGTCTTTCTATTGACTCCAGAGGGATTTGGATCAAGCCCTTTTACAGTTAACTATTTTTTGTTTTATACATTCCAAATATTGTAAGCATTGAATGGGCTTGAAGGCTGAACTGTAGTCTCATCACCTTGCCTGGGGAAGGTTGCACTGCTGTATTATATGCTAAGTGAACAGAGAACTTCATTCTCCTGGGCTGTCAGTGCAGCACCACGCTAATTTTAAGGGCTTTTTTATTGCTGTAAATAATTAGCTTGTAATATAATTTCTTATAGGGTCTCACAAAAGGAGCTTGAGTCTGGGTGACAGAGAAATAAGCCGTTCCTCTCCTTCACCAGCTTTGGAGCAACCGTTTAGAGATCGCTCAAATACTTTGAGTGAGAAGCCTGCTTTGCCTGTCATCAGAGACAAATATAAGGATCTAACTGGGGAGGTAGAGGTAAGGAATGGCCTGGAAAGCGAGTAAGGCATGGACCAATGCAATATTAAAAATATCCCAACTTCCAGCTGTTTGAGATTCTAGTTAGATTTACAGTTTGGGTCATGTTCCTGAAAGGGGTGCTCAGTTCCACGCAGGTTTGGGCCCTTGGACTGTAAGCTGCGGGAGAAGGAGATTTCTGGCTCGCTGTCTATAAAGCTCCATGCCACGTGTATGGTGCTTTAGGAATAATAAATAATACATTGTTGTTTAAAACATTCATGCCAGCTACCCAATTTCAGTAATAGGTAGAGTCAAGGTGGTATATTGGTTATACTTCTGTGGCACATCCCTGCACTTGACTAGACGCACATATATAACAAACAAAGCTGCTCTAAACTGTGAGGAATTGGTAAGATGCATTTAAAGGATAATTAGCCAGATGAACTGTGGTGTATTACAATATTGGGGGTAGGGGATGCTTCATATAGTTGCTTACTGTGTGAAGCCTATAAATGCATATGTTTAGAAAGGTGCCTTTATTCCTTTTATTCCCCAATTTATTTGGACAGCTCCTCTTTCTCTGAGCAGGGTTCCAAGACAGCATAGAAATAATCTTCTGTAAAAAGAATGGCTTCACGAGGTCTGCCAGTAAATGGATATTTAGAGCACCACAGTTGGTCCACTTCTTTTTGATGACTCGCATCACCTCTGTGACACATTAAGCTTCACTAGGTTGATTTGGGAGGAAAATCAATTTATGTAACTTCTCATGCAACACTGCTATTTAAGATTTAATTTCCACAGTCATAAATATCTTTAATCAAACATACAATGTCCAGCTTCCTTATTTTTAGGTAGAAACATGATGTGTTTTAGACACATCACTTGAAATCGTTTGAGTCACTGTGATCAAGTGGTCTAAGGCTGTGTCTGGAAACCAGTAATTCCTAAAATGTAATCCCAGTGTTGGCCCTGGGTCCACTGGCTTTGGGAAATCACTTAGACTCTTAGTGTCTGTCCATACTGTATTTACTTACTGCACTCACCTGTGTAAAGAATTGGTTGTAAAGTGCTTTGAAAATGTAAAGCACTCTATAAAAGTTGGATTCCATTCTTCCACATCTCAGTAACAAATATGCAGCCCTGTGACCTATGAAGCTATGGTAGGCACTTGCAACTGGAGCTTTCACCAATTCTGATTTCTTCTTTCATTATTTTCAATTTGTCTTGTAGCTCCTGTGGATCAAACGTTGCAGTTAAGATACAAAGAATATTTACTTTCTATTGGTTGTCCTGCTTGTGTGGAAAAAGATGCAAAATATTTTTTCCCAAATCCATCCTTCATAACCTTAAGTGACAGTCTGCTGTTTTGTATGAACACCGGACCAAAATGAGAAATTAATACAGGAAAATCACATTTATGGTTGGTCTGCAAATAGATTACATACAAGGAGAGACAGAATCTTTTCTATGCCCATTCAACTGAAGTATAATAAACTATAAAGAGTTTAGGAACAGAATTGAGACTATCCTTTTCTTTTCAAATAGGAAAGCGAGAGGTATGCATATGAGTGGCAGAGATGTTTGGAAAGTGCCCTACAAGTAAGTGTGTAACCTCTACCAAAATTACCTCCTCTTTTCCATGCATACCAGCTGATATACTATTTCAGACTCTGAGCATCTGGACAGGATATGCATAGACTTGTATGAATTGTGATTTAAAAATTAATGTGTCAATAGAAAACAAATAACTTATATAAGCACACTTAATCTAACCAGATATGTCACTTTATCAAATAAAGCTAGTATCTTGCTCTTTGTTACTTACAGTGAATTTAGCCATTGCCTAAATTTTCAAGTGCCTAGTTAATTTGGGTGCTTCAGTTTTTGGCAGCCCAACTTGAGACATAGAATCATAGAAGACATCTTATAGGGGCCTGATTTTCAGAGGGCAGAGGCTCAACACTTTCAGAAAAGCAGGCCCCTTTAAGATGTCTCAAGTTGGGCACCCAAGATCACTAGTCACTTTTGGTATCTTAGGCCCTTATGTTTTCAGCTACAATAGTTCTCCTCCTTGAGGTGGTGTTTTGTTGGATTAATGGATAGTAAACATTGCCAAACATCATTTTTAAACAAAATTTCTGAACACATGCTTGCATTTCCATCAGCAAAAAGAACAGTTAAATGAGGATGAGTTGAATTCTAAACATGGCCATTCTTCTACCCTGATCTGTATATAGTTATAAGCAAGAACAAATTAAACCCATCTGATGAACTATACCAACTCTCCTGCTAATTGCATTAATCTCTCTTTAGTACTGCAGTTTCTCTTTTTTGAAATTTTGTTTGTAAAAGTTACTTTAAGGTAAATAAACTGGTGGTGTTACCAGCATCCTTTCTGCTAGGTCATTAAGAAGGCAAATGATACCCTAAATGGAATCAGTAGTTCATCTGTTTGCACTGAAGTAATCCAGTCGGCACAAGGCATGGAATATTTATTAGGTATGTTTCATTTTATTATGTCTCTTACATTAAGTGTTCCCCCATTTAAAATAAGAGGATGTTATTAGTTGTTTCCAAATGGTGTCTTTAGCTTAATGAATTTCCAAACTGGAATGATGAGTAACTTTTTAGCCAAATGAATACAGTAACTCCTCGCTTAACATTGTAGTTATGTTCCTGAAAAATGCGACTTTAAGCGAAATGATGTTAAGCGAATCCAATTTCCCCATAAGAATTAATGTAAATGGGGGGGTTGGGTTCCAGGGAAATTTTTTTCACCAGACAAAAGACTGTGTGTGTGTGTGTGTGTGTGTGTGTGTGTACACACAGTATAAGTTTTAAATGAACAATTTAATATTGTACACAGCAATGATGATTGTGACGCTTGGTTGAGGTGGAGGAGTCAGAGGGTGTAAGAGGGTGGAATATTTCCCAGGGAATGCCTTACTGCTAAATTTCAGAGGGGTAGCAGCCGTGTTAGTCTGTTTTAACCAAAACAACGAGGAGTCTTGTGGCACCTTAAAGACTAACAAATTTATTAGAGTATAAGCTTTTGTGGGCTAAAACCCACTTCTTCAGATGTATGGAGAAGTGAGTCATGAAAGCTTATGCTCTAATAAATTTGTTAGTCTTTAAGGTGCCACAAGACTTCTCATTGTTTTTACTGCTAAATGAGGAACTAGCACTCGGCTGAGCCCTCAAGGGTTAACATGTTGTTAATGTAGCCTCACACTCTACAAGGCAGCACAAATGGAGGAAGGGGGGAGACAGCATGGCAGACAGAGACACACACCCTGTGTGTGAGAGAGAGAGAGAGAGATGCGCATTGCCCCTTTAAGTACATTGACACCACTCTTAAGTACATTGCCTTTTTAAGTAGATCAGCAAGTTGAGACAGCCCCGGCTGCCAGCAAGCTCCCTCTGTCCTGAGCCCTGTCGTATCCATCCCCCTTCCCCCCACCCCCCCTGGTTCTATGGAAATGAGGTAAGCAGGGGGCAGGAGCGGGGGGGGGGGACACCCTGACATTAGCCCCTCTCTTCTCTCCTCCCCTCCTCCCCCCAGCACAGCAAGCAGGAGGCTCCGGGGAGTAGCACCAAAGCAGAAGGCAGGAGCAGCACATGGCAGTGTGGGGAGGGACAGCTGAACTGCCGGCAATTGATAGCCTGCTGGGTGACTGCCATACAGGGAACTTAGGGGAGTGCACAGGGAACTTAAGGGAGCAGGGAGCTGATGGGGGGGCTGCCGGTCCACCCTGGTTCCAAGCACCAACCAGCTAGCTCCAACAGGCTGCTCTTTCTGCAAGCCGTGGACAAAGTAGGCGGCTGCCAAACAGCATTATAAGGGAGCATTGTGCAACTTTAAACTAGGATGTTCTCTAATGGATCAGCAACATAACAGCGTTAACCAGGACAACTTTAAGTGAGGAGTTACTGTATAACACAGTAATTTTGAAACAGATTAAGGTGGTCACAGATGTTTCTCAAAATGTGTACAATGTCTATTAGGTGCTCTTTCTGAGTCTCAGTTTTGGGAATCTCTAGTGTGCTCTGCTTGGGAGTTAGCAATTTGCCTATAATTCACCACTCTAATTTTGACAGGGGTTGTTGAGGTCTATAGAGTAACAAAACGAGTTGAACTGGGTATCAAGGCCACCGCAGTGTGTAGTGAGAAACTCCAACAGCTGCTAAAGGACATCGATAAAGTATGGAACAACCTAATAAGCTTCATGTCACTTGCAGCTTTAACGGTAAGGCCATAATTAAGCTGCCTTTTTGTTACAGAGAATGGAGCGTTATGTATGGTTATGTATATGACACCTTGAGGAGTCACTTAAACTCCCTGTTCCTTATTTTCTCCATTTGTAAAATGAGGGTAACCGGCAACTTTGTGAATCGGTTTGAGCTCTTCAGGTGAAAAATACTGTGTGCGCGCAAGGTGGTGGGGTTGCCTCATTTCCTAATGATTTTGACGATATATCCTCTCATAATGTGATTTAAATTAGACAAACATGAATCTAGAAAGGAAAAATAAGTGCCTTCATGACACTCCAGCAATGAGCTTCCCTAGTTCTAGTGCTCTGCGTTGCTCTGCAGGAGACTGACTAGACTGCAAGATCTTCCAAGTAAGGACTGTGGGTCTTGCTCTGGTTTTGGAAGGTGCCTAGCCCATTTTGGCCAATGCTGCAGACCTAATAATAATGCTTGTTTTGAGCTCTTTCCCTCCTCTGGCTGGAACTGCCATGGCCAGATGCAACTCATGAGCTCTGGGGTGGAAGAGGAAGTGCTTCTCTTCTCTCACAGCTTCCTGGGCCAATTGGGAGAGTGCTGTTGATACCATATGAAGAATGGTTCTATGTAGTTGTTAGATGGCTGGTGATTTGAGAAGAAGGGGCATCCACACTTGCAGGGAATTTAGAGGTAATGGGGTAAAGAAAGAGCTACTTGAGGCTCAGGGTGAAGGAGAATCCTTTTGTGATGAGGGGGCAGGGAGAGAGAGGAAAATTTAGAAATAGAAGGCAAGAAAATTCTAACTTTCCATTAAGCTTTTTCCATTTTCAGCCGTCATCTTTGGTTGCAATTAAATAACGTTGGTGTAGAATAGAGAGATGGGTACAGGTATATAATGGATTTTTTTGGCAGGCACTTAACCACAATAATGGCTCAGTGCATTTTGGGGGAATCATTAATTTGGGGGACATTGACATGACCCACTGGAATGGTGGTTTTGAACTCAATGTATAGTGAAGGAACCTTTAATCCTTAGATTAAGACCAATGCATCATGTCCAGCATTAATAAATGCATCATTTCCACAATACTCTCTCGTATCACTGCATACTTAATTCACAGATCCCTGCATGCAGAGTAATCATGCATATTCAAAATCCTACTGTTGCTTTTATCGAGAAGTAGTTGCAAGGTGAGATCTGGTATGCTGGCTTTTCACTTGAAATAAACTTTTTACAGTCCCTGAAAAATGGAGACTACAAATAATGGGCATCTCCTCTCTCCCACCTCATCAGTACTACATATTGGTGGCAAACAGATCTTAATAAAACCTTGTCAGATTCTGACTGGCTTTATCTAATGCAACAATTGATAACATCAAAATATTGTTGCTCAGTTTTAGGACAGGTTGAGGTATCGGTGGACACCTAGCTACTACTGTGATGAGCATTCTCCTCTCAAGGTAGATAGTTGTCGTCAAAAATGCTGTTTCGAATGTAAAAGATGTTTTAACATTCATGCAGGATTCTTTCATATTTAAATTGGGTGTATTAAGTATTTATATATTAGTAAATACTTCAGAGTATTTGTAATTAGTGGCCAGATTGTGAATCCCTTTCTTTCACACTGTAGAACCTTATTCCACTAGTAGTCCTATTGACGTCAGTGGGACTACTCATGGAGTAAGCTACTCTTCAATGTGAGTGAGAATGTCACAGTCTGGCCTTAGTACAGTATACAACTAGTAATTGTTTGGTAGGTAAGTCTTTTTCCCCAGTTAAAGGCAACAAAGATGTATAGAACTGTGTCACTGCCTTGCTGTCTGGTCACGATGTAAAAAGAAACCATCACTCCTAAACTGTTGAGAATCTTTGGCTGGTGTGGTGCATCCCTGTGCACATGATCCTGTCGGCAGCTTTCATGTTTCTGTATTCAGTTTCGTCGCAACTTTGCCCTCACGTAGCAAAATGCTATGATTGGTGAGCAGAGCGCATGTGGGGAAAACTCTTGCCTCTGGTGGGCAAGGAAAACCGTGTTTACTAGGTTTGCGAAATGGTTTCGCTCAGGGGGGATCTTACTGCAAAGAGAGGCAGATTACATCAGAAAATTCTACCACTGAAGCCAGGAGCTGAAGAAAATCTGCTCTCTGAGGCTTAGGCAATTGTGTGGTTTTTCTGTTGGGGTTGAGGGAGGGCTAGAATAAATTATTCACATTTTTTTCTCTCTCCTTTCTTCCATCCTTCCCTCCCTGACCCACCAACCTCACTCCCTACTGACAAGTGTGAAATTTCATCCTGAGTTACAATCAAGGGTTTTTTTTTTGTTTTAAACATCTGACTTCAGTATACAATTCCCAACCCATGTATTGGTCCTTAACCAGTCATTTACTAGCATAGCCAAATACAGTTCATTCCCCAAAACACAGGTTTCTTGCTATTTGATAAGGACTAGTTTCAAACATGCTAGAAGGGTTTTTGATGGGAAGATCAGAATATTGCAGCACATCTCCACAACATCTACACTCATATTTTTTAAGTTTTAAACCAATAGCAAATGACTGGCTTTGGTTTTGTTTTAAAAAGTAGATAATGGGTCTGTTTGGTACCTAATGTATGGCACATACCTTTCTGTAAAATTACAATCATGGATTCCAAATGGAGCAGAAGTGCCAATTAAGTACATATGAGTCCTTTACCTCACAGGCATGTGCTTGAAAAGGTTAATTTTATCATTTAAAGGATTAATTTTGTTACAAGGTAATTTTATGCATAGGCTTATGGTTTTTCATTGCAAATTACAATTTGACCTTCTCATTTGCTCACTCATGCATTTGATAAACAAATATTAGAGTGCCTTTATTCATTTGATTGATCTACTCAAAGATTAAAGGTTTTTTTTCAAGATTCCAATTATTTCTTAAATTGTTCAGCTATGGGATCGTGATTAGAATACTTAGACGCATCTGTTTTATGATCACCCAGAATTTTTAAAAGCCTCTTGCATTTGTATTTCTATGCATTGCTTTTGATTGTTTAAACATTACACGTTACAACGATCCTTCAAACGAGCTTCAGTGTTTATTCACCACCCAAATGCAAAATTGCACTGACCATTTCTCTTGTCGCCTAACTGTAAAACTGTGCATCAGGAAAGCTATAATACATACTGAGATCTCTTTTCTGCTTAAACACACAGTTGTCCTCACACTCCTCTCCATAGCATAAACTAATATACAAAATAAAACATTTAGCCCTCTTAATTGTTGCCTGGTTTGGCCAGCCATTAATATTCAGCTGTGTACTGATATGCCCTCATTCCAGATACAGGAAAATCCTTGACTAGTAACTGCCCTGCTATGGTTAGACATTAGTGCAAAATTGTGAGTGATAAACTGATCTGGTTAACCCTAGTTTCCGATCTAGAAGCTGTACTAGCCTCAATGGTAATTTATCCCATGGCATCTTTATAACTGCAAATAACTTGTTGCCTACCTGTGTATATCTCAGCCCTCTCTTTGGTATGCAAGAATTGTATAGCAGCAGCCACTTGTGCTCTGGTTTCAGAAGCGTGGTCCCTTTTGAAGTGGAAACATAGAACTCAAATATTCTCTCCTCTGTTATCTAATCCTTTTTCAAGTGCTTGAATGTGGTAAATTAATGTCCATGGAGATTACATAGTAAGTTTGAAAATATGCTAATGGCTTTGATTAAAGTGGGCATCAATTTATGGGCATGTTGTAGTATGTTATCTTTGCCCTGTGACTTTGTTTGGCTTCATGCCCCTTCACAGCAGCCACACCAGTAATTTGTCATAATGCGTGTGAATTTTTTTTCCCAGTCACTGAAATTGCCTAAACCCAACTGTCTCATTATTTCTGTAGCCAGATGAAAACTCATTGGATTTCTCTTCTTGTATGCTGCGTCCTGGAATTAAAAATGCCCAAGATCTCGCCTGTGGGGTGTGCCTCTTGAATGTGGATTCTAGAAGTAAAGTAAGTGCCAAACCCATTTTGCATTTACTACTTTAACTCTCCATCTATGCCTAGTCTATGCTAACAAACGTCCTGGCTGTAATTTACCACCGATAGTAGGAAAGGTGGAATCTGTATTGTAGGCAGGGCTCAAATGTTGTTACTACCACATCATCTGGAAGATTCTCTCTCTCACACACACCCACACCCACCCACCCTGCTCAACAGGCATGGGAGAGATGTAACTGGTGACAGTTGTGTATAAAGGCTGAGGTGTTAAATCCATTTATAAAGGGCAGCATGGGGAACAGACTTGGAAGCTGAGATTATTTAAAAAAAAAAGCTTGTAATGAATTTTCCTTATAAAATGTACCTGTGCCTGTGAAGCCAGGAGGGGGTCATTGCCTTCAATGTGGGGAGGAGGGACCCCAGAATAGAGAGAGAGCGATTAATAGCCGACCAATTAATATACATCGGGAGTTTTGTTGATCTTTTGGTTTCAACATTATTTCAGAAAGAAGAGAAACCTGTGGAAGAGCATCCTAGAAAAGTACGAACGAGTAAAACGATACTCTTTATAGATTCATCCTCTTAATTATGAGCATGGAAGGCAAGACTTGTGACCAGCCTTCCGTGGTCATTCTCAATTGTACCAATCATGAATCCTTTTCTTATAGTCATTTCTGTGACTGTAACATCCAATTTGATCAACTAACACATGCTCGAATCCTCCCCCTTGTGTTGTCTGCATGCCAGTATATCGTGAATAACTTCCTGTTTTTGTACTACTTTTGTGGTGTGGTAGATAATTCACTGTGGTGACTTTCTGAACAGCTACAGCTTCCTGGTTTCTTGTTGTGGAAGGAGACCTGTAGCTTTCGTGTGAGATAATCTTTGACCTTTTGTTGTCTTACAAAGTGATGCTCCAGCTATTGCTTTGGGACAACACAAAGGCTGTCGTGGGTTTAGAAATCTAGAGTAAAAATGTTTTGCAGGTTTTTTTTTTTTTTTTAAACAAATATATTTTCAGCAGTATTCCAGAAGGTAACTCTGAGCTCTTCAAGAGAGCCTTGCAATAGGGAATTACAATGAAAAGCTGCTAGCTGTTCTGTCGTTGAACGGGAAAAAAAATTAATCTTTTCCCCAAAAGAGCTTATGTAAAATAAGCCCTATAACGGCTTTTTTTGTTGTTGTTTACTCAGACATCTAAGCACTATCTCCTACTAGCAACAACTACATCAAACCCCATCAGATATTCTTCATCTTGTTTATAGATTTTTCACTCTTTATTCAAAAAGCTTTTCTTATAAAGTAGCTGCTCCTAACAGAAGACACTGGACCAAACTGGACCTGGACCTGCAGTAAGCAGGCACAACTTTGGGATCAGAGAAGTTGCAACCCCTTAAATCACGGAGCAATTTGGCCCAGTGAATGAAATAATTTGAAATGCTATAGTTATGGGCTGGCCAAACAAGCTATCTCTGAGGTACAGTACAGTGTACTATTTCCTACCTATAGAAGATAATTAGTGAAAGATGCATGCAGCAAGTTGGATCAACTCCCAGGTTTGAGGTCAAATGTAATACTAATCAAACCATTCAGTACATGTCCACTACTAAAACCTGAAGCTTACAGCTTTAGCCATTGCAGTTGGGGATGCGGTCTCCCTTCAGAACTTCTTGCAGACTAAAATGAAATTTTGCTTGCCATTTGGTCCATTTCTGCAGTTGAGGATGGTGTCTATAGAGTGATAGGGTCGAGGTGCCTTCTTAATGTAAGCACATCCACAGGTATCTGATCTCCTCTTTAGCTCTCACATCACTGAGCAGATGGGACTGTCACACTTGTTTCAATTTTTGTTATTCTAGGCTTTTAATTCAGAAACGGATCATTTCAAACTGGCTTATGGAGGACACCAGTACCATGCAAGCTGTGCAAACTTCTGGATCAACTGTGTGGAGCCGAAACCTCCAGGCCTCATTTTGCCAGACCTGCTTTGAAAGGACTTGCACTGAAGGAGGGATCACGTCAGTCAATGACAAGACATGGTCTTGATGGTGGTGATGTAGGGGAATAAACACTGAAGGCTTTTTTGGGCAGTGGTTAGAGTAGTGAAATGTTCATTTCTGCATTTCTTCTGTACTGCAATGGGTCAAAACCACTCTCTCATACGAGATCCCCATGAAGAATTTCACTGGAAGGTTCAAGCCATCATTGAGGTTTTCAGAAATAATCAGAGAGTTTTGCACTGTGCCATAAAACATGGCATTGCAATCTCTCTCTCACACTGAAATGGGTTAGCACTTTTTGAGATGTAGCAACTGTGGTAATCAAGGTAAATTGACGCATGAGGTGGAATAGGTCTTACCGTTTCAAGAAAGAGATGAAATACTAGGTTGTGTGTGTTTAAACTGAAATGGCCCCTTAACCAAATGCGTGAAATGTGTATTTGCTAACTATTCTTTCCTCTAATTTTAATATATGAACCCAGAGTGGTGTTTTTTCTTAGATATTTGCTCCTACAGTATTACAATGCACAAGAAGTGACAGTAATGTTCAAGGAGAAGTAAGTTATTGATCTAGAAGGAATTGGATTGTTAGGTTGCAATGAGCCATTGTTTATTTATAGAATTATTGTTCTGAATTACAGAATACATTTTATTCATACATTTAGTGGGTTAGTATTGGGAGAAAAAACTGGGAGAAAAAACATTGTATCTAAATTTTTCGTACCCTATCTTTAGGCTTCAGTACAGGCAGCTGGATTTTAAAACTTGCAGTCTCTTCTACTTTGATGTAAATACTAGACAAACCTTTTTACCCCTTTATTGGACTTGTCCTACAACTGCAGACATAAAGGGATATACTTTCAAAATGATGTATTATGCATTTAGCCCTCCGCCCTTTATTTTGTAATCCTATAACTAAGTTGCTGCACATCATGTTGAAAATCATACCCCACTAATATCAAATGCCCACTCCTGTATATTTCACTACACATTTGTGGTGTATAAATATGCTTTTCTTGATGGGACTCTTATGCAGATCTCATGCAATTTAATATTGTCCATCAAGACTCGCTCTTTCCCAGACTCCCAGAACTGATGGCACTGGTTGCCTTTGAGTTCATAGTTCAGACAGATATTAACTTTTTCACACTGGAATTCCAGATTTCCCAGCAGACTGCACAAATGCAAAATACGTGGGTGCTTTATGGCCAGCGCTGCTGTCTGGACAGTAAGTGATTAATGTATCAAGCTATCACATAATGTTACTCACAAATCTAGACGTATAGGATTCTTTCTTTAGATACAACATCAAGGTGACAGTGCAGAATAAAAAAATAAAATAAGTTTGCTGTGAAGACAACTTCCCAGTTCAGAAAGAATGTAACAATGCTTGAACTTCTGAATTACTAATTGCTTTACAGAATTTTTAATCCAATGGAAATGTGCTTTTGTTTCAAAAGGGCCTTACCACTATATGGCCTCTTAGTTTTGACTCTGTGAGGAAAGCAAGAGTTGCTGTTTGTTTCCTCGGTATAACTGATGATTTCATCGTTCATTGATTTAGTTTCTCAAACAGACCTTGAGAGAAGCTTCCTTCTTTCCAAGATGTCATCAGCTGTCAAAGCAAGCCTTGTCTCTGTTCTAAGTAAATAGCTAATATTGACCTGTGGTTTTGATTTCCTGTGAACAAAATTGCATAGGGGATAAAAATGATGGTTTGTATAAAAGGTTAGTTCTATTCACAGATTAATATATACCATATGAAAGAGATCTTGGCTAATAAGAATGCTAGGTGAATGACCCTTGTTTACAGAAATTAAATTTAAAATAGATCTTTGTAGTCTCAGAAACCTGCTTATTCATCTAATAAGTAACATACTGCGCCTCCTGGTATCAGACCCAAGCTAATCAAGTGGCAGCTTTTCAATAACGGTCAGCACCCACCTTCTGCTGTGCAAAGTGTATCAAAGCAAGCTGATTTCTGATTGACTGGCCACTATTTTACTTACTAGTTGTGTTGTATAAGTGCAATAGACCTCAGAACAGCTCTTTGTGACCAGAGAATTGTCTCCCTCGTCAAATATTTCTTGCTTCACCTTGACAATACACTTCTTGCCATGCCATGTGCTGCTATACACTTCTCATCATGCCTTGTGCTTACTATTGCAAGTAGACCCACTGACTAGTATAGGACTTACAGTGGTAAGTTAGCAGGATTATTATTATTATAAAATTATTAAAATTATTATTATTATAGGATCGGACCTTTAGACCCCGATTAGCGAAGGACTTAAGCAAATGCCTAACTGTAAACACATGATTTGTACCTCTGAAAGCGATGGCACTATTTGCATGCTTAAGTACTTTGCTGAATCAAGACAATAGCTTGTATAAATGCTGTATTGGGACAAGGAAAGCTTTTTATTAGCATGGGCTTCCTCCACGGCTCTTCTTCCTTTTGTCACCCCTCCTATGAGTTTTAAGAGCATGGCCCACGCTAAAGTAGTTACAGTGTGGAAACTCTACAGCAAACTTGTATTCCAAATACAGTACTGGTCATTGCACTTGGCAAAAGTCTATTCTAATTACCTTCTTTTTTTAATGTACCCGCTTGTTAAGCAAATACGTTATCTCTGCTAGAAGTATCCAGCATGTCTTTGGCACATAAATAGGGGGAAAGGGCATTTACGAGTATAATTACAGTAGAGCTTATTGGAGTAGTCCCCTGCTCTGTACAGAATGGGAAAGCGGCAGGCAATGTTAAAGTGATCATGTCAAGCAAAAGGCATTTTTCTAAACACCTTCAAAGGGTTCTCATGACGTGAATGTTTTACTTTAGATACCACCGATAAGGGCATTACACAAGAAGGATCATTCCACTTACATATCCTAGTCATTAAAACGACTCAGTGTTGCATTCCGCTTCTGAGCTATTATACTGTTAGCCAAGGGCTCTGTGTCCTTGGAAACTGTATCCAAGGTTACAATATTTTCTACACTGGATTGTATCGGACCACTTTCCCTTGCTTTAATTGAGCGTAGGTTAACGCACAGGACTTTTTGTCTTGGCCTATGGTGTTTTAGAACTGTAAATGAATTTCTTTTTGGATGTCTTCTGTTTCATTATCAGAATTTGTGAAAGTGAATATTTTTAATGTACATGTTCTCTGGATTTGCCTTGGGATTGCCTAAGGAAAATTATTTTTATTTGTGTTTTGTGTGTGTCTTGATTTTTAACAGGTTATTTTCTTGGTTAATTTAATTTTTTTTTCTATATTGTACTCCTTAGGTTCCTAACGGTGTAGTTTGTCTAATTTTCTCAGTTGAAATATACTAAAGTAATCTTTCCTTCCAGTACTTATAGGCATTAGGGACAAATCAAACTGTACCAAGATCTCTCTTGATAAATTGGTTGTCATGTGAATTTTTAAATACCCCAGCAATCTTTCTGACCTCTTTGTTATAAAGTTTTTTTTATTTGTTACATGTTAATTATTACATTCTGCACTTGAACATTCCAGTGAATTTTCAACCCCAGCAGCAGTTTGTTTTTATTTAAGTTAATTTTGAACTAAATTGAGTAGCTCTTTCTTGGAAAACCATGTAGTAAATGTGAAATTACGATGAAGTACAGCCTAAGAAAAGGAAGCTTGTGAAAACCCAAGAAATACACTCTTTCCTAATTAGTTACATGTTAAATTAACGAGACCTGGAACAAAAAGGATGCCTTTTCAATAAAAGCTGCTATTGTACAACTACTTTTTCTTAAATATCTTTTGCTCTCTGGGCCTCTATTTAATTCTGATTCTCAATGTTCAAATATATATGTAATAGTTGTGTTTCTTCCCGCATTTGGGTGAATATACATTTCTCTTGTGTAGAAGGCTTTGTGATTAGTATAGCAGTGAATCCTCTTCTTTTAATTTGTGATGTGCTGGAGTAGTTGCTGGTATTTTAAACCTGGTAAGAATAGTTTTTACTACTTTACCTTTTAATATATGATTTACTTCACGTATTCTTGCAACGGTTTATAAATACTTTGTTGCATCTCAATGAAATGTTGATCTCAATAAAGAACTCTTTATTTATGACAAATCTGTACGGTGACTTGTTGCAGGATGCAGCCAGTAGAGTGTTGCGAGGTGTTACTGATTCACATTGACACACCACCCTTCATACTCTGAGAGAGAGCCTGGCTATGTGTTTAGGTGGGTTCTGAAGGGACTTTCCCACTCAAATACAGCAATGAGATGGAATCTTTCCTGCTATGATGGGGGATTTGAGAGCTTTCTACCAGCAAAACATACCTGGGAACTGCATTGATCTTTATTTCAAGTGTTGTGCAGATACTATGTTTTGAACAAAGTTGTCTGTAATTCTTGTTTAAATACAGGTGAAACAAACACTTTGGTAGCTGACACATTGAGTTTGGTGGTAGCATTAATAAGTACCTGTGTCTGGCTCTGACTCGGCAAAGCACATATATAGTTAAACATGTGCTTAAGTGCTTTCCCGGGTCAGTGGATAACCATGCACCCCGTAGGCCTATGCTAGACTGGAGTGAATATTCTTTTTTGTCTAGTGGCCAAAGATGCCCTTATTTCTAAGCTATATCCACAACACCCAAAGCACAGTTACCGATAAGTCACTTGTACCCATAGGTCCTATGATAAAAATGCAGCCTGGAAGAAAAATGATTGTGCTGTCATAAAGTCTCAAGGCTGCTTAGTCTATAAGCCTTGACATTGATTTGATAGTACAAAATTAGGAACAACTCAATGAATTTTAACATGAATAAGTTTATGCTGTGCCTTTTAGCATAACAACTGGTGCAGGCCTTCTGATTATGCGGCAAAAATAACTTGATGGGGAGAAAAAACAGAATTGCTTGAACTGCATGATGATTTGGCTTTGACTCTTCTACGCTGAATTATTGGAAAATTAATATCCAGTCTCTGGGTAGGAACGAGACCAGCCTCATAATAAATCAGTCCTGTATTTGCACACTGTACTCCATGGTTAACACATGTTTGAGATGCCTCACCTAGCAACCTGGAAAGTGTGATCTCTTGAAAATGGGCTGCAGTGGGTGTAGAGAGCTATTTAAATATATAGAGATGGGAACTTCCTGTTAGCAATAAAGTTATCTGTATGGAAGAATTAGCTCTTCAACAAATCCACCAGAGATATGTTTCAAGATATTTCAGATTCATCAACTGGTGGCAATACTGGAGTTAATAAATCTACAGCTCTGGCTTTAACTGTGCTTGTAGTTTATAGATGGCTGTTCTGAGGATTTTGGTCCCTGGTCTAATTACCACTTTCTTGTGTTGCGAAGGGTTTTTGTGTTAATCTTCTGGTAGAAGCACCGGACAGGGAGTTGGAGGATTTGGGTTCTGGTCCTCGATTTGCCACAGGCATTTTGTGTGTCCTTGGCCAAATCACTTAGCATCTCTCTGGGTGAAATCCTGACTTCATTGAAGTTAATAGTAAAACTCCCACTGACTTCAGTGGGGCAAGGATTTCATGCCCTGTGCTTTAGTTAACTCATCTGCAAGGTGCCACAATTTAAGAAAGATGTGGACAAACTGGAGTGAGTCCAAAGGAGAGCAACAAAAAATTGTAAAAAGTTGATCAAACCTGTCCTATCAGGAAAGGGTAAAAAAAAACTGGGCGTCTTTATGTCTTGATAAAAGAAAAGTTTGGGGTGGGGAGACCTGATGAGTCGTCAAATATGTTAAGGGCTGTTTTAAAGAGAATGGTGATCAATTGTTCTCCATGTCCACTGAAGGTAGGACAAGAAGAAATTGGTTTTACCCGCAGCAAGTGGGGATTTAGGTTAGACATTAGGAAAAACTTTCTAACTGTAAGAGTGTTTAAACTCTGCAATAGGCTTCCAAAGGATGTTGTCAGATCCCTGTCATTGGAGGTTTTTAAGAACAGGTTAGACAGGAATGGTGTAGGTGTACTTTGTCCTACCTCAGCACAGAGGGTGAACTAGATGACGTCTTGTGGTCCCTCCCAGCCCTCCATTTCTATGATTCTAAAAAGGGGAAAGAAATTTCCCTCCCACACTGAGGAACTGAGCCTAAATTTGTTCATTTTTGAAGCAAATGGAGATACTTGTATTGATAGATGGCTAGCGAAATGCCAGGCTTCATAAATGTGTGTGTAGTAAGGCAATGTTCCATTTTTGTTAACACCCTTTTTCACTTGCAGTTTTGTCTAAACCCACCACAGTTAATAGAAATGTAAAGAAGGGTTTGCAGTGGAATTGGGTGTACACATGTAAGAAAAAAATAACCATTTGGGACACTTTAAATATCTGTGCTCTTGAGAGCGTTAAGGTATTTTATAACCACGTCGTTTTAACAGTGGTCTCATTATGCCCGAAACCTTGGGTACATATATGTGTTGAGCCTACAGCTGATGTGGTTTCCGTGGATGCTTCTCATTTCTGTGCCTCGAAAGGTAAGCAGAGTTCTCCCTTTTTATATCTCTTTGCACCATTATCCCACCAAACGCAGTAAGAGGCCTTGGGGCCCAATTCATTGGCTGCTGACTTCAATGGGAGTCATTCCATTGACTTCATTGGACACTGAATCTGACCCTAGAAGCTAATGTAGCATTTTCTTTTCCCAGTAGATGATTTTCAGCACGTGGTACCTGCCCACTGTGGTGAAATTCAGATCTTCACAGTTCATTTGAAAACTTATTTCCAGTACTGAATTAATCAAAGTGTATCTCTTGGATTCAGGCCACCCTCTATCATGAATCCATTTAGGTTTTGTTTTCCCACTGATGCATGTGCAGCTCAGTTTACAGAGACTTGATTCTGATCCCATTTAAACAGTTTTTTCACAAGGGACAACTTCATTATTTTCAGTAGTTCTGATTTACCCTGGAAGACCAGAATCCTGTCCACTAAGTTGTAGACTCTACACTGTCTGGTGCAACAAACCATTATGACAAACACATCAATCACTTCCAATACTTTTCTTAAACCAGAATATCAGCATTTCAGAAATTCAAATACAACTCCAGAGGATAAAAATGCAGTAATGAGCCAAATTCAGTGCCTGGCTTTTCTGTAGTGAGAGGTCTATGTTAGTGTGTCTTGAAGGTCTAGATTTAGTGTACACAATTTACTCAAGTTACTGGTAACTGATTACAACGTTTAATCAAAATGCATTTGTATTTGTGATTTGTATTAACATTATTATTGAAGCTTAACCAGTGTTGTTGCTGGAATTTCAGAGATGGTAAGAGCCCGATTATGAACAGGAACTCCTGGGTTCTAGTTTTAATCTTTATTAAGATTATTTTTTACAAGTATAGTCTCTCATTTAAATAAGTTATCTATCTCTATGTATCCAGAAATCTGCATCTTCCTCTTTTAGAGATACAAGGAAGGACTCAAACAGTCTTGTTGAGTAAGTTACTTGCTTTGTTCTTTCGATGTTCCAGCTATGTTTGTTAAATAGTGATGTGCAAGGATGTGGATAATACTCACGACTCAACGGTCCATATCATCTAGTATCTTCTACCACTTTTCAGGTTAGAATCTTTTTTTTCTCTCATCAGAACCAAAACAAAGCAAAGACTTCTCAATAAAGACACCTTTGTACTGGAGGTTTAACAGATTAACATATTTTGCTTAGAAAAATTCAGGAATGCAACATAATCCTGGAGGCCATAACACTGTGAATCGGAAAAGATCTGAGGCAGATCATGACTATACTTACAGCTAAGTTATCAAGCAGATTTACCTACTTTCTATTTACTGGTTGACTGAATACTAAAAAATACAGCTCAACCCCTTTGGGAGGGTAGCCGTGTAGTCAAAGCTTAATTTGGCTGGCCAGTGTGGGAAAGGTTAACCTATCACTTCTGTACTGGTCTTCACTTTGAAATGAGCTCTGTTGTTTGCTCCCCAATCATGCAAACACTTACTCATGTACATAAAATTATTCAGGTGTATAAATGCTTGCAGGAGCTGCTACCCTGGTGTGGAATGGGGGGGGGGGAGAGATGTGGCAGCATTCATTTGTCTTAATTGCTTAAATTATTGTATTTATGACAGTCTTTGACTGGCTTAACTATTTATAAAGATTTAAAAAGCTGGCTAACGATCTCTAACACTATATACTAAGAGCCACTATGGTATTGAAAGAAAATGACAGCATTAGCAACACTTTTCCACGCTCCTCCCTCCCTGTCTCTTAATAAAACAAACACATTGAGTTGGAGTTTAGAGGTGGAGCTCGTTCATTTTGTGCTAGTGCCGCTCATCGGCTACGGGGTTTTGCACGGAAGAAAATAAGCTAGTAAAGAAATATCCAGGCTACCTCATCACAAAGCGTACTTTGTTCATTAATTCTGCCAAGTGCCTTTTAGTTCTTCACTTGTAGTATACTAGTAAACTGACTGCAGGGGATGTTTTGTGGAAGACTTAAATTTAGTAAAGAGAGCTCACTGTAATGTTCAATCAAGGGAAGATAGGGCAAGGATTTTGTGTGTGTGTGTGTGTATATATATATGTTTTTTGGGAATTGCTGGCCTTGCTGGTTAGGGACGTGACAATTAGCAAGGTTCTGCTGTATGGTAAAGAACTAAAAGTTGGTCATCAAAAGAGAAGGGAATGTCTCCAGTCTGGTAGATGCAGAACAGCAAGTCTCTTGTGCTCTTATTCTTCCTGTTGATGCAGTTGCATTAAATCCCCCAGTAAGGCATGAGGTGTCTCCCCTCTCTCTCATAAACGTCTGGGAGTACACCATATGGCGTCTGTACCATTTTAACCGTCGTCTTCCCAAACAGCTTCCGCTCGTAGTCTATCAGCTGCCTCCAGAAACCCACATTGGGGCGGATGACGGGGCGTCTTGACTTGACCCAGTTGTAAGCCTCAAACAGAGACACTTTGTGGTACTTCATCAGATAAGCGATGCACAGGGTGGCCGATCTGCTCACACCAGCTGCACAATGGACTAAGGTGGCCCCGTGCTTTCGCGTGACGCTTTGTATCTTATCAGCCACGCTGTCAAAGTATAGGGAGATGGGGGCGTTGGGCACGTCAGCCAGAGGTACTTTGACATATTCAAATTGGGGCCAATTAAAGTTGGGGATCTCAATGGTGGCATTGATTATGCAGGTGATGCCCCGGGCCAGAAGCAGTTGTCGGTTCGAGGCTACGCTGCCCCTGCTCAGGTACAGAGAGGGGGTGATTTGGGCAATGCCCCCAAGTTCTCCTTCAGTAAACATTCGAGGTGCCATCAGAACTCGTGGTAAGGTGTGGTGGTTTCTGGAGGTCATGGAGCTTCCTGGCTCTCAGGCTTCCATTATGGGAAGGGATCCGATGTGATCTACTAAGGAAATGGTCTTGCCTGGAGGCTTTAATAAGGAAGAACTTTTCTCTGCTTGGTCACTAACCCTGTAAAATACAAGCAACACTGTAAGTGGGACAGATATAACAGCAGCCCTCCAATGTAGAAAGGCAGAATCCTATCTATGCCTTGGAGTGCCCCCTGGTGGTGTAAGCTCTCCAGGGCAGGGACTGCCTTTCTGTCTTGTGCGCACAGTTGGGCCCCGTGACAACTAATAGTGAAAAACAAACGGTTTGCACCTCCTTCCTCTTAAATGCACCCTCCCTTTTTAGCCATCTAAAATAGGTCACCTACAAAAAAAATAAACATTTGGGGATTCCCCTTCTGTTCCCTTTATCCTAGTTAAAGAGGACCGAAAGTGTATTGTCCCCACACATATGGTAGAAAGTCAGGTCCTGTCCAGGTTGGAAGACTGTCTGGAGAACGAATAAAATGGTGCCATTACCGGAGCCAAGAGACTGAAAGCTGAATGAGTACAAGGGGAAGGGATTTTTTAGACTGATTCTTTTAGGATTCTTTTTTAATGCCTCTTTAATGTCAATGACTAATATACCAGAGAAAGGAAGCTTTTGTTAAGGCGTGAGAACCCCTCCCCCTTCACTTAAGCTTTGAGCTAGCAGTGCACAGCCTCTGGGACTGCCAGCATTTCCTTCAGCAAAGACCAGAGCTGGGCATTCCTGCTAGTTCAGAGATTAAAAACCAATAAACCCACCAGGCAGAACCATGAAAAAACCTTTCCAACACCCTTTCCCTCCCCTCCTCCTCACCACCCTGTTAGCCCTTCTCAATAGACCCTAGAGAAGCAAAGAAAGGCACATTCCTAGTTTATTTTAATAATTTGCAGGTCATCTTCCAACAGTCTAAGTCTGGAGGTGAAATTGGCAGCTGTTCTCATCCGCCTGATGTTGGGAGTTACTCATCCAAAGAATTGATTTGCTTTAGCCAAACACAAATTATACTTTAGTCAAACCAAGTTATTGGACTCAATACAGGGGTAACTGGGTGAAATTTAATGGCCTGAGACATACGGGAAGTCAGACTAGATGATCTAGTGGTCCCATTTGGCCTTAAAATCTATGAATCAAAGAGACAAGCTTGCTATAACATTTCGGGTTCAACACTGTACTGCAGATAAATTAGATCATCAATAACTAGGGCCCTACCAAATTCATGGTCCATTTGGATCAATTTCAAGGTCCTAGGATTTTAAAAATCGTAAATTTCATGATTTCAGCGATTTAAATCTGAAATTTCAGTGTTGTAATTGTAGGGGGCCTGACCCAAAAAGGAGTTTTGGGGTGGCGAAGGGGGGGGTTGCGGTACCGCTACCCTTACTTCTGCACTGCTGTTGGAGGTGATGCTGCCTTTAGAGCTGGGCAGCTGGAGAGCGGCGGCTGCAGGCCGGGAGCCCAGCTCTGAAGGCAGGGCGGCCTTCAGCAGCAGCACAGAAGTAAGGATGGCCTGGTATGGTATTGCCACCCTCACTTTTGTTCTGCTGCCAGCAGAGCTGGGCCCTCGGTCAGCAGCCGCCACTCTCCGGCCACCCAGCTCTGAAGGCAGCAATGCAGAAACCCTTACTTCTGTGCTACTGCTGGCGGGGCGCTGCCTTCAGAGCTGGGTGGCCAGAGAGCGGTGGCTGTTGTCCTTCCCCTAAAATAACCTTGTGACCCCCCGCCCCCGAAACTCCCTTTTGGGTCAGGACCCCCAATTTGCAAAACGCTGGTCTCCTCTGTAGAATCAGTACAGTATAGGGTAAAAGCACACAAAGACAGATTTCATGGGGGGGGAAGACCAGATTTCTTGGTCCGTGACGCGTTTTTCAT
The DNA here is from genome assembly GCF_013100865.1 of Trachemys scripta elegans. Classification (NCBI taxonomy): domain Eukaryota; kingdom Metazoa; phylum Chordata; order Testudines; family Emydidae; genus Trachemys; species Trachemys scripta. The sequence continues at coordinate 7,811,281 of NC_048315.1, read as the reverse complement.
AGCTGTGAATTTGGTAGGGCCCTATCAATAACCTAGTGACACAGCGTCAGTATGCTCTTTGGCATGTATCTGTAATACGCTGATTTAATGTGTGCTACTGTCTCTGTCTAGGGGCTTGTTCCTGTTAGGCTAAAGCTTGCTACGCACACCCAGCTAACTACATTATTCCAACCAGTAAGGACTTGAGGTTTTGGTGCTGATGGTTTGGAGTTCGAATGCCCTGGATGCGGTGTTTATGTATGCGGCCATGACATGTTACATAACTGTCTGGCCATTTCTGCTGTGTCCATGCAGCAATAGCATGCATGTCAGCTAGCTTTCTCAAAGAAATAAAATCGATGCATTATCCCCATCAGACACATTATAAAGAATGGAAAAAGAAGGGTCTTGGGCCCGTACATTCAGGGGAAACCTTTCCTTTTGTGGAATTCTCCCTTTGGGAGCACAGCTAAGGCACTGCGACCACTGCTGCTGTTGGTATAGTGAATCAAAACCTGAACTGGGAGAAGAACAAGGAATTGCTATTAGGGTAGGTGTTGAATGTACATAGGATAATAGATTGCGCCACCTCAGAAGAGCTTACACCCTAAATAAACGCTGGATTGCCAGCCCAAAGTATTCGAAATCATGAGTCAGGCCCCCGAAATGATCAGAATAAATGCTGGGTTCACTTGGTTTTCTGGGTTTTGAGCTTTTCGGGTGCATCTGGATCACATTTTCAGCCTTTTCTCTGCATTTCTGAAGGCTAAAAACTTGCTTTTTTTTATATAATTATTAAGGGAAAGCTGAGATTCTCGCCTAATGACATGAGTCCAGGAACGAAGGCTTTAAGAAACCCATCAAATATCATGAGCATTGGCAACACTGTATAGGCCAAGGGATACATCATAGAAGCAGCGGAACGGAGACTCACTTTAAACAACTGTCTCACTGTTCCATGCTGTACGTCACACAGCGAATTCTAGTAGATGGAGCTGAAAATAGAACCCAGATCTCCGGAATCCCAATCTAGTGCTTTAATCTCCAGACCAACCTTTTTCCCCTTGTAGGTTTTTTAAAGTGTCATGTATCATTTTTTTCTATGGTAGGGTTACAGCAAGAGGAAATGATCACTTCATGACTCTGTTTGGTGACAGAGAAGCATTCGAATGAGTTTCAATGCCAGAGAATAAAAGTGCTGTAGTCAGTTGACTCAAGGCCAAATTCAGTGCTCAGCTTTTCTCAGCTGGCTACAGGAATTTGACACGAATGCCTTAGTTTTGTTGTCAGATGATAATGAAGTCATCTGAATTGAATAGCTCCCTTTTCACATAGACTAATCTAAAAATAATGTAGCTCCATGAAAGAATACTTGATGAACGTAAAAACCAACACACAGCTGTCCTCTTGAAAATGCTGCTACGGTGTGGATGAACTCCAAGGTAAAGAGTGAGTAACGGCCTCCTTTGAAAAAGCTTTGAGTCTTGCGCACCTTTGGTTTTCGCTCACTGCTACCCTTTTTGTCTATTTTTCATTTAGCTAGCCAAGATCTAGCACGTTCTAACAGGTGCCAAGAGCAAGTGGCTTGAGGTGGTTATGGCGGATGCACTGTGCATTGCTCTAGCCTTACACGGGGAGGGTTACTCGGAGGGTAGACGAGAAAGGAATTTTTTTTTCCTTACATGGATTTTTAGCTACCCACAAGCGGCATTCTGCGCTTGAACTGGGAAGGAGCTCGGGTGAACAGCAGAGGGCAAAGGAAAAGTTGATTTGGTCTTCGGAGCCATCTCGAGAGATAAATAAAACATGGTAGGCTGGTGTCAGGTGTCCAATCAAGTGTTATGGGCAGGCAAACTCAATGGTGAACGATAGCCCCTGTAGCAGCGATCCAGTTTTAAAAGGCACAGTAGGGAGGGCTGATCTGAGCTGCTGGGATTTCTGCTTAGAAGGCAGGGAGCCAGTGCAAACAGGCATAATAAAGGCTGTAAGTGCGTCTCTTCTTCGCTCAGAAAAAGCCATGTACGTCCACAGTGCTATATAAATAACTACACCCGCCTGATGCAGGCAGTCAAAGATCCCAAAGGATACCTGATGTGTATCCTGCCTCTAAATAGTGGAGTGAAACTGGCAAAGGGGCAGGTATATCACTGCCCTCAATTGGACAAATTCAGAACAGCTCAGCTGCGTTTCATACACTTTCTACTGCTAACTGGGGTTCTCCTTTAGACTAAGAGGCTCCTGTCTTTTGGGGGCAGGAGGATCAGAGTTCTACCCCTGCTGTCCATGACACTAGCTTGCAGCCCAGTGACGATGGCTGTGTTACATTAGAAAAGGCATCCCTTGCAAAACTGCCGAAGAGTACCTTAATGCACCTTCGCTGCTACTCAGAGGCTCGGAGCATGCTGGATGTTGGCTGACTGTGGCTTAGCAACTGAGACAAGCTAGCTGGAGGCAGGAGAATAGGATTGTTTACAACCAGTGCACATCTCCTTTGCGGAAGGATGTGTAAAACTCAGCAAACGCCCCTTTGGATGGCCTTTATCTTTGACTGCCAGTGGTGGCAACATGCAAATGCTGCTGAGATTCAAAGTGATGGCAGGCACCTGCTCCAGCAGTCACCCAATTGTTTTCAGCTGGGTTACAAAACGTGGGCTCTGCTGAGAGACCGTGCAGCCATAATCCAGTGCGGACTGCCACAAGCTTCCGCTCCGAGCCTAGAACAAGCAGCTGGCTAGGGGTCAGTTTGGCAAAGGGGTTCCTTCCAGCAGTGAAGGTGACAACAGATAATACGGTTAGTAGAGATCAGATCTTCTGTTCCAAAAAACAGTGGCGTCAAGGAGGGGCGAGGGCTTGTCAGGCTTAACTATGAAGCTGGACCCATCAGCTCTTTCCAGAGGCAGGAGTGAGGCCGTTACAGTGTGTGGCTAATTACAGCAGAATACACTTACCTGGCTAGCACGACTGGCATTGGCATTTTTAAGCCCCTTACCCTGCAACTCAGCCCCTTTGAATCATGATGATTTGTGCACATATTTAGGGGCAACATCCACATTTTGCCAAGGAGCCCCAGCCATGACCTGGAGTGATCCCTCCTCCCAGTGAGAGGGGAGGTCAGACTCCAAGGCCCTTTCAGTCCTTAAGCTCTGGGCAGAGACTGGCTTTGCCGATGGCGCCATCTGTCTAGTGGGAACAGGAGCGTGACCACCACCTTGTGTCAGATGGGCCCCCACCTATTAACAACTCTGTCCCCAGTGACCTGGGCTGGACTGGAACACGCAACCTTGCGTAACCTGTGCTTGCTCAGGGTGCCTCTCTGTCTCACTGTAGTGGCTGAATCAGCTAGAAGTTTGAGTCTGTCCAGTCGTTGTGGGCTTCAGTGAGTGGAGGCTCGTGCTTTCAGATCCAGAGGTCCTGGGTTTGATCCCTGCTGCCCCCATGGGAGCATCCTGTTGCGCTACTCCTTGCTGAATGCGCCCAAATCCCCTTGCCAGCCTCCAGAGCCATCCCCGCGGCACAGCTTTCACCATAAACAACACTTCATTGGCCAGAGCCAGCGGATTGACCAACCAGACAGCGCAACGTGCCAGTCTCAGGCCGCTCCCATGAGAGATCCAAAGCGCTTAAGCCCCGTGCCCTAGTGCCTGCTGCTTTTCAGGAAGCCACTTTCTGCAGACACCGAATTATTAGTACTTTTACACTCAGCAAGCTAGTCCTGCTTCGTCAACCACACACCAGCTTGTGTTGCATGAAGCTGCCTGCGTGTTCAGTGCAGCGGGTTTCCTGTAGCATCTAGCCTTAGATGGCCTTTCCCAGCCCGTGTAAAATTCCAGTCAGTCGTTTGTGGGGATTTTTTGCTGCTGGTTAATGTGTGATGTTGCTCGTATGCCTCACCAGATACACATTCGTTATTGTCATGTGGGGCTATTTGACATTCACAAAACTGATGGTGGTTCTGCCCATGGAGTACCCAGGACACTGCCCTGCTTGGAAAAATGAGAGGATAAAATCAATAGACAATAAAGGTCTGTTTATCTCCATCGCGGTAGCTATTCACCGCAGTAAATTTAACAGAACAGCTCCTAGATTAAGGAACCTGGACAGCGTCCACCGTAATGTGCTAGCATATCTAGTGCCGTCAGTTACGGGCCGGTTCCTCGGATCGTATGGTCGTGTACGCAGTTCCCTGGGAGTGGTAGTGAGCACTGCCCGGCTCCCCAAAGCAGCAGAAGGCCCCTGCACAGCCTGGCAGCCATAGCAAAGTAGTGGGGGGGAAATGTCACACCTGCCGTTAATCAGTGAGCACTGGCCCAGGGACCCTATTTTGATCTACAGCCCCTATCATGAAAGGGTTAATTTGCAACTTCTGAGCGCTAAGGACCTGTTTCCTGGACTCCCCCAATAAGAGTTTGTTTGATGGTGTAACTGTAATGCGCTGGCTGGGGGCAGGTAATTATGCCCCAGTCCCTCTTTTAGCAAAGGGCCATGGCATTGGTGCAGGGGCGTCTTCAGAGCGTGAGCAAAGCAGGCCATGTCCACCGCAGGCATGCTCATCACCTCAGACAGGAGTTCAGCTGTTCGCACAGGGACGCTAAACGCTGTTCTTTGGACTGGGCAGCACAGACCCTATTATGAGCTCTCACCCCAGGAAGTGGAGCAGTTCGCTTTGCCCCTTCACACATCCTGAATCACCCTGTTCTTCTCTCAAGTACCTGAAACGCTTCTGCTAGGGAAAGTAGGCTGGGGAGTGAAAATCGCTTTCCATGTCTCATTCCTCCTCTTTGTTTTGCTTGTCCTTGCTTGGTTATATAATGTGGGATTTTCATAGAATCATAGAACTGGAAGGGACCTCGAGAGGTCATCTAGTCTAGTCCCCTGCACTCAAGGCAGGACTATGTGTTATTTAGACCGTTCCTGACAGGTGTTTGTTCAACCGGCTTTTAAAAATCCCCAATGAAGGCTCCTAAAGGAGTTAAGACCCAAGTCCATAATTATATTTAGATCCTAACTCCCGCTGAAATCAATGCAAGTTAGGATTCAAAATATCTTTTGAGTACCTGGGCCTATGTGCCCAAATCTCATTCACTTTATGCAGGAGGTCAGACTTGATAATCATGATGGTCCCTTTTGGCCTAAAAATCAATGAACCCATGAAAATACCACCCAGTCATAACCACGTACTTTCCACGGTCACTAGAGTATCGGCCCTCGTTGGCTCCCTCCCGTAAGAGCGAGCAGTGCTGACGTTGTTCCTAACCACAGGAAGAGTCCAGGAGAGAGATGTTCCCCGGCGTGCATATTGGATCGCTAATCACTGGCCCAAACCCCCCACTTTATTTTGAACTCTGACAGCAGAATACATCCACCGAGACCCACGTGTCTTCCACCTGGTTGGCTACTAAGGTGTCATTGCACTGCAGGAGCTGGGAGCCTCCTCTGAATGAATGCTATGTATGGGCTGATGCACCACTGCATTCGGTGAAGCTGTCTGTCTTTTCAAACCTACCCCGGGGTGGTTCTGAGACAGCGTTAATAAAGGCACACGGGCCATGGGCCAGTTGCACAGAAATATTATTTTGAGGGTTGTTTTTCAAGCAAACTACCCCATTCAGTTTCAAAAAGAGGAGGGGTTTCTGTGTTCTAGAAAAGTGAATAGCACTGGGGAGGAAAGGGGTGACGGTGCAGGGCAGTAGGTGGAATCCTTCTCTTCTCAGCCACTGAGCCAGAGCTGGTCTGTCCAGCCCAGTAGTGGCTAGGAAGCTGTGCCAGCTGATGGCTGTTTGATGGCCTCGTGCTAATTAGTGGACAGTTTTCCATCTGGCAGTGGGCCCTCATTTGCGTTCTTATTGGCAGTTTGTGCCACAACAGCACAGAACCACTAATCCACAGGGAGCCTCTAGGCCAGTGGTCCCCCAACTTTTCACGGTCATGCCCACCCTGGGAGCCAGAGCTGGGAGCGGGGTGTGGACAGGGGTAAGGGGGCTGGGACTGCAGTTGGGGGTGGGGCTGGGAAGAGAACCGCAGCCGGGAGCTGAGGCTGGTGGAGGGACTGGGGCCGGTAGCGGAGCCACAGCTGGGGGCCGAGGCTGGGGCCAAGAGTGGAGTCATGGCCAGGAGCTGGGGCCATGGCTGGGGGTGGAGCGGGCCTGGGTGGTGCTCCCGCCTTGCCCCCCTGGTCTGGCCCAGGCCTCGCCACACACAACCCTGAACCTTCCTCCACACCCTCGTAGGGAAGGATGCCCCAGAGTTTGGAGACCTCTGCTCTGGGCTCTTACCAAGTCTTGGCCAGCCCAGCGCTCACCCCCTGAAGCGAACACTCCCCATGTGTGTTTGGTGGGAGCCACCTGAGGAAAGGCTGTTGGCCACCATATCAGTGGGCTGTACGGGGTGGGTGTGCTGCTTTGGCCCTTATGAAATGGGGGGGCGGGAGGGAACAGAAGCAAGCTCCTCCCCTCCAGCAGCGATTGGTGGATTCTTGCACTTCCACATGTGTTTAAGGGGCTGTAGGGAGGAGCCCGGCTGATGCTGTGTTGTGAGAAGGTCCCATATTCAAAGGCTCCGGGTCCCTCTCAGGTGATTGAGTCCCCTCAGCCCTGCCCTGGGGTGTGGATTTCTGCGGAAAGTCTGGCAGATCCTCAGCTCCCAGAGGAGAGTTCACCTCTGTGCTACTTCCCCCATCATAAGGGCTTCACAGCCACTCTGCCTCCTGCCAACATGGACAACAGCCTCTGAGGTACTCAGCCAAACATGGACACCAGGCGCAGCTGGCCGTGCATTTTATGTACCAGCTAACAGGTATGTGGTTTCCTATGGTCGGAGAGTCTTGAAGGAGCAGTGCGCGCCTGAGTGGACAGGCAGAGGACTCTCTGAATCAGGGTCGAGATATGCTAAGAAAACAGCATGAAGGATGCTTTGCATTACTGCCAGTTCTGTGGTTAGATGGTGGCTCTCAATCTCCCCAGGGTTGCTGCTCTGGCACCGTTTGCTTAACGCACAGAGACTGTTGGCAATCCCTGTGGGTTTGGGGTGAGACAGTCAGTCAGGGAAATGTGTGCAAATTCTAGTGCCTCTAAGCTTCTCCAGGCTGACACGAGGGACCTAAATCAAAGCTTTCCGTTGATATGCCTGGGGATTTGTGTGTACGCACCCACCAAACGCTGAAGCTGGGATTTTTCACCAGGGTCCAGCACTCACCTTCTGGGCCAGAGCTTTGAAAGAAATCAGTTTGCATTTAGGCACCAAAATAAGTGGTCAGATTTTCCTACAAGCTATATGCATGTTGGGTGCCGACCTCTGGAAATTGACTCTCTGTTGCCAGCTCTTTTATTGCAAGTCGTGTGACATCTGAGGAGTCTGTCTGATGGCTCCGTTTCCTGAAATCCTGTGATTGCATGAGGAGCTCTGCTTTTGTTTTTACAACTAGGAAGTTTCTACGGCTAGGGTGCAGAAAAATGCTTGAAAACGTGACCGGCGCACTCCCTAAAGGCTCAAAAGGCAAATTAAGAACAGCATAGTTTGGCTTAAAAATCATGAATAGAGTATTGGACTAGGACTCAGAAGAGCTGGATTCTATTCCTGGCTCTGCCACTGGCCTGCTGGGTGACCGTGGGCAAGTCACTTTCTTCTTTGTGACTCAGTTTCTGTGTCTGTGAAATGGAGAGAACAATACTGACCTCCTTTGTAAAATGCTTTGAGATCTACGGATGAAAAGAGGCACAGAAAAGTGAGGTGTTTATTAAATAAGTATAAAGCGTGTCTCAGACCCTGAGTTATTTGCAATAAGCCCCTTGTGGTTCCATTTGGGGAAATAACTAAATCTAGAGGATCGAGCTTTCCCCGAGAGAAAGGAAACTATGTCCCTGGTCCTTTCCTGTAGCACTATCTGGAGTTTTAATCAGGTTAGTGGCTCGGATGTGTGAAATGTCACTATTTAAGCCGGATCTTCCCCTTCTCCCAAGAGAGATTAAATTATTCATTTTAAACGTGACAAATGGGCACTCATATTGTGGTAAAGAGGAGAGTCAATATTGTAGGCACGGAGTGAGCTAGTCTGCTCGGGGCTCTTCTGAGCCAGGCTAAGCAGCAAAAATTGCTGCTTTTCTTGGATAGTGGTGTTTAACATGTGTGTCAGTGGACAGCCTGCCTCGAAAACCTTCTGCTTGAATGAAGTCAGTGGCAGGTTCTTCTATGCCCACGGGAGCAGGGTCAGATTCACGCGCACAGCTGGGCCTCTCTCTTCTTTTCCCCTCACTGTTTGCAAAGATGTAATTTTAAAGTTCTAGGAGGGCAGGCTGCTCACCCTATATCAGAGCAGCAGGAATGTGAGGATGGCGGGAGTATCCCACAGACAGTCACATACTTGGGCAGAAGCGTCTGCCCCAGCAGTGGCTTCGTAACATTTTCTTGATCCATGAAACCCATAATGGCTGGGCCCACCATATCCCACCATCCTGTGTGTAAGCAATGGATTGATGGGGGGTGGGACACGGGATGACAAAGTGACAAACAATAAGTGAGTGAAATTGGGGTGTGAGGTGTGGATATGCTGTGGATTCTCACAATTACGCCATTTCAGTATTCCTGGCTTAGTCCCCTGTTCCTTTCTAAATGCATCCAACGTCCTAGGCTGGCTTTTGCTTTTGCTGCCTTTGGGTAAAAGTTGATGTGTTCATTGAGCTGTCAGTGATGATACCTCAACTCTTCCCACAAGGGTTATAGCTGATTCAGAACCTATCCGTACAACCTTGTGATGGGAGAAAAGCAAGTCAGTCAAGAAAGAGAGTTAATGGAAACCAGGTGGTAAAAGTGAAATCATTTTAGAAAAGATGGAGAATGCCTTGGTTGTGTCTCTGTCTAAATGAATGCTCAGAGGTCTATGGTGCAAGCCTTGAACCGAATTCTGTGCTGACTTGCTGAGTAGAAGTGAATTGGGTAACCTGGAGGATAAGTCAGTGCAGAATGGGGCCAACTGGTTTTCATTCCTGAAAATCATCCATTAACTCAGAAACTCTAAGCTTTTGGAGGCAGGAACCATCTTTTTTTTCCGTCTTTGTACAGTGCCTAACACAGTGGGGGCTCGGTCCGTGATGGGGGTTCGTAAGCACCACTGCATACCTCAGTACAAGTAAAACAGGCTAGCAGTTCCCCAGGGTTTTAGGGTTGAGTTTACAGCATGACTCTACTCTGGAAACCGAGACTGTGTGAACATGGCCTCCTGAAGTTCCACATTTATCATCTCTCAGTGAATTCATATCAGATCTGCTCAGTCCGCAACTATAAAGAATTCCTCACCCTCCCACCCAACAAATTCAGCCAGAGATCTGAGAGTCAAGCTGGGTTCTTTCCTTCTCATGCATTGTCACTCGCAATGAATGTTCTGCAGGACAGCAGTGACCTGTGCACCCTCAGTGACACCAATGTAATCTGGCTGCCATCAAAATATGCTCTCCATTGCCTTTGTTCGGTTTGCACAGGCATAACTGATTGGAGCGTAGTAAACAAGTCTGTGAATGGAATGTAAGAAAGAAGTAGACTCCAGCTCACTGTCTCATAGCTGAATTGGCTTTGCAGGGTTAATGGAAGTAAAAAAGCACACAGGGAGCAGGTCTCTCCGCTAGGAGGGTGCCACTTCTTACAGAATCATTTGGAAGAGCAGACTTGCCCTTTTAAACTAGGCTCTTGGTAGCTTATAACTGGCTCTGTGAAACATCTTGAAAGTGATAGCAAAACCTTCAGGGGGGAGTTACATAATTGGATTCCTGTAGGTCCAGGTGCTTAATTAGGAGGCCAACCCTGATTTACATAGATCAAGGTAACCACAGGGAGCTGTAACTTAGAAGGGCGCACAGAAGCATTAAGCACACGCAGCGCTGTGTCATACCAGGACATTTGCATGCACATCTCGGGTGCAGTGTAAGGTGTGAGACCTGCTGCCTTGTGACTGTGTCCAAATGAGAAGTGCAGCCACCTAGCGAGGGTATAGCTACGCCCTGACTACGCTCCCCAGTCACCAGCGCAGCTGTAGGGGAGGGGTAGATGGCATGGGGAGTGAACACTCCTGCTTCTGGCTCACACAAGCGCGGCTTAGTGCTAGCGTGGGAAATCCTCGTGAAGACTAGGGCTAGAGTCTCACTTCTTGCCTTGTGCTGTGGCTCTAAAGAGCAATGGGTCATGCTTTCTATTCAGGGTACATTTCTAGATGGCTTATAAGGGTTAATGGCGGATTAATCAATGGGAAAAACATGATACAGGCCTGTTGTAGGTGATTAAAGGCCATCCATGGTGTATATTATAGACGGCTATAAGCAATTTATTAAGCAGTTGGGGGAGGGATAGCTCAATGGTTTGAGCATTGGCCTACTAAACCCAAGGTTGTGAGTTCAATCCTTCAGAGGGCCATTTAGGGATCTGGGGCAAAAAATCAGTACTTGGTCCTGCTAGTGAAGGCAGGGGGCTGGACTTGATGATCTTTCAGGGTCCCTTCCAGCTCTATGAGATAGGTATATCACCATATATTATTATTATTTTTAACTCTAGCTATTGGATTCACTCGCTGTTGAAATATCTAGTAATTGGGTGAGTTTCCTAGCCTTGTACCAGAGGGGTAGCCGTGTTAGTCTGAATCTGTAAAAAGCAACAGAGGGTCCTGTGGCACCTTTAAGACTAACAGAAGTATTGGAGCATAATTTTTCGTGGGTGAATGCCCACTTCATCAGACCCAAGGGCAAGTTTCCTAGCCTTGATGCCCCTTTAATATAAAGTGTGGCCAAGCCAGGGCTGAGTCCCCGATTGTCCCTGCTCTTTTGCAGTGCCAGGCACTCTGCAGAACCGGTCCGAGGAGCTTGCAGTCTAAAGTTAGACAGGCCCCAACAAGCAACGAGAAAGTGGGGCAGGCGGCAAGGCAAGAGGTGCGATAAGATCCTGCGGTTACCCTGTGCAGGCACATGCACACGGTGCTGGCTTTTCGCTTTCTCATTGAGCAACCCTGGGTGGCACAAGCGAGAGGAGTTTTGGGGAGGGATTTCAGTGGAAGGGTGTGGTTCGGGGATTTGGGATTGGGATTTTTGGCGGATGACGTTTTCTCCTATGACCCAAAGCGTTCTGCGCGTGTGCTTCTTTGGAAATATCCCTCAGTGGTTGCAGTAGTATCTTCCCCCTGAGCTAAACTGAGCTCTCCCCACCGGTACATTGTGTTCCCTGCATGCGACATCGCATCCCTCCCCTCCGCTTTGAGGAATAGGAACTGTCAGGGCTGCTTTTTTCCCACTTGATAGCTGGATCCTGCCAGGTGCTGACACCGTCTCCCCATGCGGGAGCTGCAGAGGTTGGGAAGGGATTTAGTCTGGGGAGTAGGAGGGGGTGGTAACACAGCATGTGCTGATATTTACAAATTTCTGAGTGCCGCAGCCACTCGGCTCTGGGCGGGAGCCTCCCAAGGCAAGAAGCCAATGGATTTTTATTTGAACATAAAGGTTTGAAGCAGAATTGGTATTTATGAACTTCTGGCTTCAGGCCCCGCCTCCTCCTGTAAAGTGACACACCACTGCCACGTCATGTGAGAGAATGTCAGGCTTGGATTGGGCCAGCTTGCAGTGACCTAGCGAGTCAATACTTAGCCCTGGTGGCTGTATCAGGGGACTCCAGAATCTAAACTTTCATTTAAAAAGAAAAATAAGGTGAATCCGATGCAATAATGCAGTGATGTCTGCCTGAGTCTGCAGGCAGCCTAAAACACCTCAGAGGTGTGAACTACCTCAACTCTGAAGCCTAATGATGATGATTTTAATATCTGCATTGCTTCCCATTTCATTACTTGTCAAAATATGCAAAGAGAGAAGGAGGCCAATCCTATTCTGAAGCTGTGCAGCTCATTTTGTCCTCCCCAGGGGGTGGCGTTTGGGTTGTGGGTGGAGTTTAGGAAAGCATCGCTACTTTGCTTTTCCCAATCTGAGAATCCCAATCCCATCACTACTTAGTTTTCCCCTGGTGATTTGTAAAGCAGTGTCCAAGTGTGGCTTTCACTTAGCACTTGCTGGAATAACTTGATGAGGTGGGGCGAGCTTCTGCTACCTGTATCTACCCTGAGTACTACTTTGCTCTATGATTAATCCCAGTTTCCTCAGCGGAATTGCTGCTGCAGTAAGGCATTATTCAGCATCAACGAAGAGCCTGTTCCCTAATGTTTAATCAATGAAACTGTAAGGAATTGGGGTGTGTGTCTATGTGTGTGTCTGTGTGTATGTATGTAAAGATATAATTACAGTGTCCTCAGCTGGACAGAGTCAGAACTGCTCATCTGAGTGTCATAGGGCCTATATTGCTCACTGCTAAAGGAGGTTTCTCCTTTAGTTCCAGTGACAGAGTGTTTTGGAACAAGAGGATCTGAGCTCTGTTGTCTGGACAGAGCTCCGGCTCCGCTCTATCCCATTCCCATGCTGCTGTGAAGTCCCAAGTGCACCGCACAGGGATAACCATGAAATCCTAGGTGGCTACAGATTTGTTACAACATTAAGTGGAAATGAGCTGGCTCTTTCCCGCTGTTTCTCATCCAAATCAATCCCCAAATGCTACGAACTGCGCCTGAATATGCACAGGCTAATAACCACCCTTCTTTATTGGAGGAACGTTAAGTGTTTTACCAGTGAACGAATGGATCCCCCTCCCTGCCCAATTTCACTGGGGTAGAAGAACTGCTGTTTTAATCATTGGAATGCAACCACCTCTGGGGTATAGGCGGCAGCTGTTGGGGAAACGCCCTGTCAAAGCGACACAGCAGTTCAGGACAGGAAGTGAGGAATCCCACCGGCAGCTGAAAGAAGGGCAGGGTGGGGCGAGGGGGGGCTGTTATGTGTGCACAAGGCAGCCTCCAAAGTTAGACCAGTAATAAACCATTATGAAACTCATGCCACCTGGCCTCCCCCCTGCAGCAGTAGGTCTAAGGAATGAGGTCACTCGCTCAGTAAGAGGGGGGGGGGGGGGTGCGTTTGGGGAGAGAGGAGGTGAAGCTAGTTTGAATCAGTTATTTTTAAATAGGGCTTACACGTGGCAGCAAACGCTTCTCACGGTGCCATGCTGGGCCAAACAAGGACAGGTCCCTCTTGCATCTCGCCTAGTCTGTGGTGCCCTGCAGATAATTCCCTGCCTGCTTAAGGCTTCACAAACTCCTACTTGAATGGACGGTTGCTCAGAACTAATGGTGAATGAATTCCTACTTCCTTCACGATTAGAAATGCCTGGCCTTGCGAATTACTTGTTTAAAACCCAAAACCAAAAAGCCTCACTCCCAACAGGAAGAGCTCCACAATGCACTGTTTGACAAAGAGAAATTCCAGGTAATCCAACCTCCCCGTCTGCTTTTTGTCCTGTTTCTTGAACCAGCAAAACTATGATGCTGGTGAGAGAGAGGAGCTGCTGATGCTGAACTTGTTGAGAGCACTTGGCAGCGGACTCAAACCAGCATGTTGTTTTTACGGGGGGAGGAGGAGAAACGGCTCGATGAGAACGGATTCTAAATGTGAATCTTGGTGTTGGAACTTGGTTGTGTTCCGCTTGAGAAATTCACGGGGCATCTGTCTCCAGCTATATTTTTAGTGCTGTGATGCTTATATGGGGTGTGTGTGGGGAGGGTGAAATTGACACGCTACAGTTCGAATTATTTCTCGCTTTACTTTCCAAACAGCAGGAGACCTGGTGCTGCAACCCAGAGATGTCTTTGTTATTTTTAAGTGCAGGAACCACATCTGCCTAGCTCTCTGCCTTCACGTTTCTGAATTTCCGTTTCCTTTATGGACGCGCAGCATGTCCTTTTTGAAGCAATAAGTGAGCATGCATGGCAGGGGGGTGGGGAGGGGCTTGTGGGAAACTTGCCATATTCAATTTGATGTGCAAAAACAGGCCTCGGGGGAAATAAAGCTAGGACGAGGCACTCCGATGGCATAGGTGGCTTTGTTTCTTGGGCCTAATGGGACTGGGAGCCTGGACTACCCATGCTGGTGAACTGTGGCAGTTGGATGACTCGTCTGGAGTCAATGCATAGGTGCAACAACAAGGGGCCAGGCCTCTCCCTCTCAGCTAGTTACTGTCCCTGTCAAATTCGGTGCAGGTCTGTTTGTTTGCATTCATGACCGTTAACCTTCCACCCCTCTCCCGCAGCTCTTTGGATGTGGTTGCCCTGCTGGTGCAGCCTCAATGCTTGTTTACACTACAGCCAAGCTCAAGCACACGTACACGGACTGGAGAGAGGCTCCCTTTCACCCCACAGGGCTGTATCTTTGAGCACTCAAACCAAACCCAACAAAACCTACCTCCAACTCTCGGAATTTTAAAATGTCAACCGGGATCAGCGCCTGAATCAAAACATGCGACGCACTGAATGGCTGCCCAAGTTGATACAGAAACGGTCAGTGTGCAAAGCAGACCTTTTGGCCTGCGTGAATATTTCTGGTTTCAGTTTTGCTGGGGCTGGAGGTGAGGAGAAGAAATTCTCTTAGCAGAGTCCCAAAATAGAGACTGCAAATACTGTGCATGTGGCAAAGAAACTGTAGCTCTTCTATCAGGCAGGAGGGAATTAAACACACCTGGTTTGATCCTTGTCTCACTCCTGACTTGCACTGATGGAAGCTTATGGGTCAAATTCTCTCCTGCTGTAAACTGGCCCAGTTTGCACCAGGAGAGAATTTGGCCCCGTGGAATGACACCAACATAAAAGGAGAATCAGTTATTCAGCTGGGACACACCACTGGGCCTGAAGGTGGACACATGTATCCCAGTGGCTCAGGTGAATGTAGAGGAATCTGTTCCCTGCTAACTCAGAGGTCAGTTGATGAAATAAATGATTAGAGAAGATGGTGTAGGCCTGGCTTGACATAAAGGTACCTCAACAGACCGTATCTTTCCAATGCTATCGCCTGCACTCCTCCCATAGCTGCCTCATTATGGATAAAGTGGATGTGTAATGAGATAACAGAGGGCACGTGCCAATATTCTGGGTTTGCAGAATGAAAGAAATTCATTTGCTGGCCAGTCGGAACAGATTATAATCCCTTTCCAATCTCATCCCCGCCACAAACCGGTCATCGATTATCAGTCCTGCCCATAGCAGCGATCCTGACGCTGACTCAGGGAAATAGATCCAGCTAGCAAAACTCAGAGGGACATTTGTAGTCAGAACTGTGCCAGCCTCTGCAAAAATGACACTGACCATCTGCGTCAGCAGTCACAGGTCTGAGGTCAGCCTTGTCGGATCTGGCCACTACTCTGCGTCGTGATCTCCAGTGTCCCTTCAGATGATTCCCCCCACCCCCAAATCAAAGTGAGCACCCCAGAGAGAGCCAGAAATCGACTGTGTTGAGACTAGGCGAGTGCTGTCTCTAACTTCAGTAAGGCCCTTAGCTGCTGCACTGAGGAGGGGGAGAAACAAAAGCTCTCTGTTTCTATAGTAAGGACAAGTTCCAAATTCTGATTTTGATTACTCCGGTGTAAATCTGGAATAACTCCATTCCCTTCAGTGGGGCTGCTCTGGATTTACACTAGTGTGAGCAGAATTTGCCCCACCCTGTTTACCTTGGGCTAGATTGTGCAACCATTACTCACGTGGAGAAGCACTTAGTCACTCAAATAGACCTATTAGTTTGAGTGAGTCTATTTGCATGAGTAAAGGCTCCATAGTTTTGGCCCCTTGGAATTACATGCCAGGGATAGGCAACTTTGTGCAATTGGCATGGACAGCCTATGGGTCGTACGCCTCACAATCTTTAATGCGTTCATCCTTCCAACCTCCCTGTGAGACAGAGCAGTGCAGTTATCCCCATTTTACAGATGGGGAACTGAGGCACAGAAAGGCTAAGGGCAAATTGCATCCCCATGCAACAGAAAGAGAGACAGGACTGGCTGTTGCAAGCCACTAACCTGGAGCCCCAGTCTGGTACTTGTGGTGGGTTTGTGAACTGCAGAGGGTTGGTTTTTTTTAAGTGCTTATCTGCTCGCCATGTTGCACTAGCAAAGCAAAGGGAACGTTAAGGAGAGGCACGCAACTTGAAATCTTCCCTTTGTCATTTCAATGCGATGAATCATAGAATATCAGGGTTGGAAGGGACCTCAGAAGATCATCTAGTCTAACCCCCTGCTCAAAGCAGGGCCTATCCCCAGACAGATTTTTGCCCCAGATTCCTTAATGGCCCCCTCAAGGATTGAGCTCACACCCTGGGTTTAGCAGGCCATTGCTCAAACCACTGAGCTATCCTATGCTGCACTGTATTAGATAAACTCCTGCGAAAGACTTTGAAGCCCTGTTCACCCCAGTGAATATCTGCACCCCATCCTCCCACGTGATGGAATCTAGTCACTGGCCCCACAATCCAGGCAGTGTAAAACAGTAACAGGCCTGCCGTTCAGTTCGCCAGTCAGGGGGCCCAGGTCCTCATCCAGTCCTAGTGGACCCAATGGGAGTTTACCCTGAGTCAGGACTGAACAAGGACATCAAGTTTGGTCCCATGGTATTTGTTTTCTCTGTCAACTAGCCCCCAGGACAGTGTGTTAGAGTCTCAATTACATTAATCATGGAGGATCTAGTAGTGCTACACAGATTCTCCCACCTTCTGCCCTACAGGGAAGCTACATAAGGCTCCGTGGAGTGAACTGCAGCCTCTGCTACTTCGGGGCATGGGGGAAGGAGCCCTTCCTCCCACCACAATCCCTCACTGAGTTGGCCTGGCTACTCAGGCTGGGCAGCTGATTGGTTCCCAAACAACCAATCCAGCAAAACGCCCATTGACTTCCAAGGTGCAAGAGTGGCCCCATAGAGAGAGAAGTAAATGCCCCCATCCTTCATGGCTTTGCCCCTGATGAGCAAGGTGTTGGCTAGAGCCATAGGGGTAGCCTAGGGGACGAAGCCTGTTTGCCTTCACAGAAAGAGACGGAGGGTTAGCTCAATATTGCTTTGCCTTCAACTATAATAAATGCAGCAGCAAACATCTATCTAGCGTGTCCCTCCTGCCCCAGCCTAGGCTCTGGATGAGGATTACAAATGCCACGAAAAACACAACCCTACGAATAGTTGCAAAGAGTTTTACAAACATGACTTAAAATAGCATCTGCAAGCTGCAAATGAACAGTGCATCAAAGTGGGTATCAGGGCTCCGATAAAGTGCAGGCATTTGGCAGTACATCACAAATTAAAACACGGTTAGATCAACTTAAGAATGAATAAGTTCAGTACAGGTATATTCTATCTAAATACCCCTATAGTTATGGACGCATCTGTTGCGGCTTTAATTGTAACCATTAAAATAACGCTCCTGGGTTGGACATCTTGCTGGTCAGTTTCATTAAGAACTTCCCTATAAATGTCAGGTGGGTTTAAGGAGGAAAAATATATAACCAGGAGACATTTACTTTTTTATCCTTTGCAACCCCACAAAACAAGTTCACTCCCTCCCGCATGGGCAGGGCAGTGTGTCCGATTGTCTAACACCCCTGGGGATTACACTGCCAATGGATGATATTCTCCCCCCTCCCTTTTCCAGTTCCTCCTTAATCTCTCTTCCCTCCCAGCGAGTGGTACCTTTGGCAATACACTGGCAGCACAGAGAAGAGTCCCCTCTGGGAACTGCACACACAGTTGATTTTTCACATTAGGCCCCTGTCTTTCCAGAGGTGCCTCCTTGACATCACTGGGGAAATGTATACTGGAGACTGCCAGGCATGTGCAAACTCCAAGCAGTAAGACGGTGGTGGAAGAGAAGGAGGGGCAGCTTTGACACTGCTGGGATCTTTTTGTCTTCTCCCCAGAGGCCCCCTTGACCACACTCCAGGGTGGAGGCTCAAATTTCCAAATTGACTGCGTTTATTAATGGACTAGACTCGGATTATTTCAGCAATCACCTAGGATTCCTATTCAATCCCTCCCCTTTCCCTCAACCCCCCCTCCCTCCCTGCTGCTGTCTGACTTCTTAACACCAGGGCTGAATATTTGTTCACTGATGCATTTAATATTTGTTACAACTGAATATCTATATTTTTGCAAACAGCTTAACCTTTCGCCCAGCACCTGGGTAGCGCAGATGAATAATACCTTCCAGATCAGTTAGTTTCTTTAAGAGTTCATCTCTGGAGCCTAAAACGTCCCGCTGTTTTGTGTTTATCTCTTACCCTGGTGTTGGGAGACATCGACAGGATCCCCAGCAGCTCCCTTCCTGGGTTGCTTCCTCTCCACAAGAGCAGCTGTGGTCCAGGCTGTCCCAGCGCAGGGTGATGAATGAGCAGCACTTTTCCCTTCCTGGGAATGTCTCCCTGAGCTGCTGACATCTGATCTCACGGCTCCCAGCCTGTGACAGCCCCTCCTTCTTTCCCCTCCCCTCAATGTTAGCAGCTCTGTGTGTGTGTGTGTGTTAGTTACCAAGATACGGTTCTACAGGCTCAGTTCGCCTGGCTCTTCCCCAAAGCAGAGTGAGGCAAACTCATGAGTGGCTGGCTGTTAAAGGGACAGCAGCTGAAGGCGCAAGATCCAAGCCCATTTTCTCTTGTGGCCATGTACAGTGATTGTCCCCTGCATGCAGTGCTGGAGACTGCCTCTTGAAACTCCTATTTTCATCCGACTGGCACCATTAGAGATGCATTCACCTGCGCGTGCTTTTATGTTCGATTCGCTTTCGCCTGCTGCCCGTAACAATGTCAAAACCACACCCGTTGCGGACGGCTCCCTGGGCAAAATCACAGGAATATGACTTGGCTTTTCTGTAGCACCTTACAGACATTAGCCGGTTAAACCTCCTCACTCCTGTTCGGCAGAGCAGTATCCTTGTCCCTGTCTCACAGAGAGGGGAACTGAGGCCCAGAGACTTATCCAAGGCCAACCAGGTAGTTGGTGGCAGAGCAAGGGACAGAACCCTACATCTCCCAGCGCTGACCATGCTTCTCTTTAACCTGACCAGTGTTCATGACATCGCCAGGTCCAGTGTTGGCGTTTTTCTCCATGTATATTAGACACTGGAAACAAGAGTGCAGGAAAGAGAGAGCAGAGCGCGCACGATTAATCCACTGTAGAAATGGGCAGCCAGCCACTACCTCCTGTCACCTTCACCAGTCTCCTCGTTAAGGCACCGGACGGAGAGTCAGGTGGACATGGTCTAGGTCCCAGCTCCGTCACATACACCCTGAGTGACAAGTCACTGAGCCTCTCAAGGCCTCAGCTCCTGATCCCCAGAATGGGGCTAATACCCCCTACCTCACAGGGGTGGGGGAGGTGCTCAAACACTGCAGCAATGGGCACGATGGAAGTCCCTTCAGGGAGGGACTAGATGGACGAGTGAAGCAGGTAGCGTGTGTTTCTAAAAGCCAAATGGGGTTCAGATTGAGTTGACGTCGTGAGGGCCAACATAAGAGGGGCCGGTATGATCTCGAAAGTATATAGTATCGGAAGTAAATTCAGATGGGAACGCATGCCCCTAGAATGCAGGCCCATTGCAAGCTTCAGAGGCCGAGATATACGTGGTTTAGCTGCAGCCTCCAAAGCCTTGAGACATTGACCCGTTTAGTTCAGTTCCTGGTTTGTTGTCCCCCTCATCCCAAAATAGCAAAATCTTTAATAGGAAACTTCCCTTTAACTCTCGGTTCTGTGGCTTTTATTTCCCTTCAGTAGGTTTCATGACTCAGCAGCACAGATGATCCATCCCTCACAGCCTTCAGCACCAAATCTGTTTATTGCTCCGGAGGCTGTTTTTTCCCCCCCTCGCCAAGGGCCTATTTGCTTTATAGCAGCCAGAGCTCTTCCCTTACTCCCTGTCTCTATAGTGAAGAATCACATCACCTACTGTGTGGAGGTGGAGGAGGAGCAAAAAATAGAGAAATTAATTTTAAAATCGGGAGACGTGTGTGTGTTTAAAAAAGAAAAGGAAAGTCAAAAGGCCAAAAAATGTGAATTTAAGAATTCTTTAAAGCGGAGAGCCTGATTTAGTTCTGTGCTCCCCCAGATTTTCAGTGACTTAATTACTGACGGGGTGTTACACCTGCTTAAAGCTGGAGGAAAGCAGTGGCGTGAATCAGGCCCTTCATGTAGAATTCACGTTCGCTCCTGCATGTCTTCCAAAGAACGGTTGTGGTGGGTGAATGTACGGCCTGGAGGCTCCCTCGCGCTTGTGAGTGTGAGAGAGAAGATACTGCATGAATTCGCACGGCCTGGGCGTGCGCATGGCCTGTATGAAGTTGCACTGTGTATTAAATCTTCGCTTGCGCACAAGCTGTACTGGACTGATCAGATACCGCAAGGGGAGGGTGGGGACAGGTCTCCTGAACGGTACATAATGATAATCAAATGGTTACTTTCCCGCAGAGCAATGCAGGGTTTTCCAGAGCTGAAGATCTTTTTCACACTATTTTGAGACAAGCTCCCTGGGAGCCTGGACTCTGTTTGTGCTGTGCCTGACCTTGGCTGGGGCGTTTAAGCTACTGTAATACAAATAATTATTATTAATACAAATATTGATCTTTCCAACAGCCTGGCTGGATAATGCGAGTGGAGGACAACCGTCTGGGGGACCAGCCTCTCATAATCTGATACAAAGGAGTAATGTCCCATCAAACAATTAAAGTCCTCTACATTTCATGCCCAATAATCTGACCCTGGGCCCTCTCCAAATTACCACAATGCCAGTTAAATGATGGCTAAACATGGCAGACTGCCTGGAAGCCTCCCTGCCAGTCGGTATCATTTAAACCCCCAGACCACAGCCCGGGGCAGTATAAATATTAACACATCTTGTGCTTTTCAATCCTGGTGCCTGCTGAGAGCCTCTCGCCTGGTTAGTGTGCATTAGAGAAGTCTAATTTACCAGAGAGAACCTTTGGAATCCTTTGAACCAGGGATCCAGCCAATTAACGGGGTGCTAGAGTTAAAAGGAAATGTCAAAAGGCCCCTGTGCATGGGAAGGAAATCCCCTGCCCGTGCGCACGCATACTGAAAACAACAACCGGTGACTCTGAATACAGGAAGTGAGCGAGCACAAGGAAGAGTTTATCTAGGTGACATTCTGACAGTAGGCTGAGCGTTGCTTCAATGGTCATTTTCTCCTCCACCCTCATTAGCCCCAATCAGAGCTGACCCAGAGAAGTGGGAAGTAAAGGTCTGGAACTTGAAAGCACTGGAAGCATTAATCTGTTGCCACCGTCTTAGAGATGTCAATTAGCTCTCTGCTTAGTCACCTGGCTTTACACTTCTTCGGAGCCTTTTCACGTGTCTTATCCCTTCCGCCTCCCTTTTTATCATGTTGCTCTGATTTCCCAGTAGTTAGACCCAAGAATGGACACCGGCATTTTGTTCCTAGGCAGAACTGTAAATACAACCTGGAGTTTTTAGGACAATACCACCTCTTTCTTCAGCCATGTTGGAGGTATAATGGCTGATTTCCTGGCAAGGGCCTGATGCACCCACTAGTCCCTCTTGAAGACCTGACTGAGGAATATTGTATGCCCAATACAGCAAGAAAAGAACCCAGGGCATCACCAAAAACTTTGGGGCAAAACATTTGAGCTTCTGGCCTCTGTCACACTTTCAAAAGTCAGTGGGGTTACAAAGATGCAACAATGCAGGATGTGCCCCTATGGGACGAAATCTAGCCCTGATATAAACCAGTTGAAGGCACTGCAATTACAGCAGGGTTGCTCCTATTACAAAATTCCACAGTCCCGGTCCAAAACACTAGCAGGCTGCAATAGTGTGACCGCCTGGTTTGGGCTGCTACTGTCAAATGCCAGGGTGCATTTCTGAAGGGTGAATTGTGCCTCGGATGTAGCTGGCCATTAGCTTAATCATCAGGCTGTCGTCTTGCCACAGCTCGCTAATCAGTGGCTGACACAGGGGTTATACAGGCAGGCTAAGCTGTGAGCTGACTGCTGCTCGCCACACCCAGCCCATGTCACCACACAGGCAGGAATCCAACTCTCTGCTCCAAAGCTATTCTTCTCCAGTTTCCATGGTTACGCAACAGTTTCCCCCATCTCCACTGGCTAGAATGCCTGCAGTGCCCTGGGTCTCCATGCGATGGTTGGCTGCCTCGCATTCGGCTACAGAGCAGCAGGCTCCCCACAAGACACCACCTTTCTGCAATGCACATCGATAGTGCCGTGCTGCCTTTATTGTCTTGCTTTCCTGGGGCGGGGAGAGGCATGTGACTGGGAGCTTGAGCAAAGGCCTAAGAATCAGGATCCCTGGGTTCCCTTCCAGACCCCACCGCTAACCTGCTGTGATGACAAGTCACTTAACTGCTCTGGGCCACAGTTTACCCAGCTGCAAAATGGGGATAATATGAAGACATGAACAGTGGTTGCATTTCAGTAGTCAACACTTGGCCACAAACTACCAGACACAGCCATAGGGAATAATAGACATTTTCCCCTTCTACTTAAGCATCCTGCAACCCCCACAGTTACTACCCGTGAGAAGTGCTGGCTTTCCAATAGTGGCCACTGTACCTACCTGCCAGTGCTGTGAAGCCACTTAATAGCAGTAATTCATTGTAAAGCACTCAGATGCTGGCCTGAGAGGCACTCATGTTAAAATTTGCTAGGCTGGGCCCTATGATCTTGTCTTTTGCCCTTGCCCTCTTGCAGTTGGGCTGCTCTCTCCCCTTTATAATTCCATCTCCCCTCCTCCCCCCCGCATCACCCTATAGCATTCAGTGACCCCAGCGGGCATCTGTAGGGAGGCAGTAAATGATCTTCCCTGGGCAAATCCAACACAGGAGCCAAAGGCCAGGTTTCATTAAATGCAAGGTGACAGTGTAGCGCAGAGAGAGAACCCTGAGCAGTTCTTCAGGGGGATGACGTGTTAATGGAAGAAAACGCATGTGATTTAACAGCTGAAGAATATAGGTCACCCTCTGGGGAGCCAGGGCAGAATTAGATGCTAAAACCTGGCGATTTGCTAGTGGCCAACTGAAGCAAGGGGCAAACGGGAGGGTTTATCGCTGATCAAATGTGCTGAGCTCTCTCAATTGCTGCAAGGGCCTACTGCTCTCCTGGTTATTCATGCGGAGGGGAGGGGAGGAAGCGAGACCGGCTCAGATACCCACTGTATTATTCAGAAAAATGGCTGGAGCATCACTTAGGCCCGAGTGGAAAGGAGCTGGTGTTACATAGGTGTGGCCACGTCCCTATTGTTGAGTCACTAACTGAGTCACACAGTGTAAAGCAGGAGGTACTTAGTTAGCCCGGGTACGTGTCACATGGAGTCTTCGTTCCATGTTGGTGTCTATAGATATCTGGAGTCTTATCTTGTGTCGATGGCAAAAGAGTCCTACGAAAAGGCCTGGTTCTCCTCTGACTTACATTAGTGTAAATCTATTGAGAGGCACCGGCATAAGCAGGTTCTGAATCAGGCCCCTGAAATATTGCAGTCAGAGGGACCAAATAACCAGTGTTATCAGACCCCATTTCCAGCCCTTCCTTATATGGCCTTATCCTCCTTTTGAAAGCTTCAAGTGCTGAGGAAAATCTCCCCTCCACCTCCCCCATAACTTTTACCCCTTGTGCCAGGCTCTTGTCCAGACAGGGCCTGACCCAAAGGCAGTGGAAAGATTCCCACTGACTTCAGTGGGTTTGGGCTCAGACCCATATAGGGCCAGATTCTGCAATGTACTGAGCCCCTGCAGGTACCACTCAGTGGGGATTGATGAGTGGAAGGGAGGGGAATTGAGGGTGCTCAGCACGTCACAGGATTGGAGTCCACACCTGTTTTACTACTGTACATGGGGCTGCAAGTAGAAGGCAATTGGAAGAGGCAGGTGACTATGAAACACCGGGGATGGAAGCAACTACTTAGTCCTTGCACCAGACTGGTGTCCATTTGTCAGAAGATGGAGAAACAGATAGATCAGCTCAATGCATTACCCATCGGGGCCCTGCAACGCCACTGAGAGCAAAAGCCTTTGGTCCACAGTGGCTGCACTGGCTCTGGCCACAGCCTGCTTGGTCTCTGCAGGGGGGAGGTGAGCTCGTGCTGCTTTACAATAGCTGAGGCGCAGGACAGTCTGACCGAGTGAAGCTGCCAGAAGCAATTCTCCACACTGATCTGTCCCACAGGAAAGAGAACTGTTCCCTCTCTGCACCACCAAGCCCCTCCTGGAAACAGAGTTGCCCAGAGACTTCAGCTACCTTGGCTTAGTCCTGCAAAAATCCTGGCGCCTGATTCGCTATTGCCTTGAACCTTCGTCTGGCTAGTCACACCCGTGCAAACTGGGTGTAATACATTGCTGTTCTGAAGGGGTGGCATTTTACACCCCTTTGGAACCGGTGCAAATGACTCCTTGTGATACTGGGCACTGGAAAACGGGGGCATGGTATCTGAAGCTGATCATTGCATTCAGCAAAGTGAGCGGTGCTGCTATTTTCAGCATCAATTCACACGTCTCCAACAGATTCCTTTTATGGGAGAATATTATTTCTTAATATTAAATTTTCCAAGATGCAACACCCAGTTTGCCCATAACTGTAATCTACACACGCAGCCATTCAATAGCCTCCCCTGACCAAAAGCTTCCTGAAGACCGCTGGATGGCATAGCCCAACACCGCAGCTTCTAAAAAGCAGAAAAGCCAAGGGACTAAAGATCAGTACCCCATCGACACTCCACTCTGCAGTCACTCGTCTCCCCTTCACCTACTGCCCTTCCACCACATCTCCACCCTGCATCCTAATCAACCAGCCATACCCCCCCGGAGCTCAGACAAAGGGCTTGTCTTCACTGCAGTTAACCCGAGTTCCAGCTCGAGCGTTGCCCCTAACTTGAGTCTGGTCCACACACAAAACCCCTTCCCTTGAGGGCGGTGGTGCTTTTCACTCGAGTGGGCCAGCTGCTGGCCAGTTGAGGGAGTAGGCTACAGTTCAAGTTAGCTGCTGATGAGCTGTGCTCATGCAACCACTCTCTGCGGGATGCTATTTTGCAGTGCAGCCGCTCTCGCTAGAGCTTGGCTAACTTGAGAGTTCACTTGACTGTCCATAACGTGACCGAACACTGCAGCGCAGACGTGGTTCATGGGTAGTTGGTTATAGACTTTGATGATAATTAATGCTGGGTTCTGGCTTCCACGAATTGCATTGTACTGGCGTGTACAGATGCAGAAGCGATCAGTGCATGGAAGGCAAATAAGTCTGCCTGGAGACGAAACAGAAAATATTCAGGCAGAACGGTCTATTAGAAAAGTGAGGTATCACGTTGGGTGTGTTGATTGGAATGTTTAGCAAAACTTATAGGAAGGGCAGGAAATCTGTTAGGACTTTGTTTTTTTAATGTAGAAATTCCAGATTTGCCATGTGCTTGGTGTATGGTAAGAGTTACTGCTGGCTGTCCAGAATGAGGGTGGAAGATTAAATAATCCCTTGTCCATAAACACAGACAGTCCCTGTCTTGAGGGGGTTCTACATTAGATGAGACTGTCAGAGGGGAATCAGAGGCAAAGCGATGAAGTGACTTGCCCAAGGTCTCTCAGCAGTGGAGCTGGGGATAGAACAGTGATCTCCTGAGTCTTAGTCCAGTTCTGTACCCATTGGCCCATGCTGTTGCCCATGTGCCTCCCTGACTGTGATTAGTTGTGTTGCTAGAGCGTGAGTCTTTGCCCAATGCATGGGTGAGTGAACGGCTGGCTTCCTGTGGCACCAGTGCCTCTGCTCCATAGCACCTACAGGGCAGGATCAGAGCCCTCAATGAGCTGATGTCTCAGTGCAGAGCCATTGGCTAGCGTTACCAGTGCTACAGTACCGCAGACCATTTTTGCCTTTCTATCTTTTTTGGAATCTTGAATTTGAATGACAGAGACCAAGACTCTAAGTGACTGATTAATGATTTGTGGGTGCTTCTTTTCCCCACTGCCCAACGTGAACCATCTGTAAGGGGCCTGAAACCCAGAGGGCAGCTGCTCAGCACATCCTGAAAACCAGGATAGCTAGAATCTTTCAATGTACCGAAACACATGAATGCTTCTGTAGGGCCTTTCGACCCAGAATGTCAAGGGGCATGGTTCTGCTATGGTACTTCCAGATTCGATTTCCAAGTCTTGTGTTCATTGACGAAAGGCTGAAACAACGGTGAACGTCAAAGTCCACTAGACACTGATACATTTTTAAACCATTCCTCCTTTGGCAATGAGGTTTGTTTTTTTCCACATGGATGGAGTGTATGAAATCTAAGGAAATATCAGCATTACCAAATATTATTACTTGTACTGCAGTCACTCCAAGCATAGACCAGGACCCCATGGTGGCAGGTGCTGTACAAATACAGAACCAAAGGCAGTCACTACCCCGAACAGCTAGCAATCTGATCATTTAATTTCTGATACATGCCTCAAAATAACCTCTTACTTCATAGTGTAGGCCATGGCTATCGTGACAGCTCTTCCTTGAGCCTCAACCTTAGAATATTTGCACTCTGATTCCACCTTGTTTCTAGGGCTCCTACAAGCCCTTCCTAGGTCAATCTGAGATTGTCTTTCTGATAGCACCTAGAATTCTTTCCCCCTTAAGATCTGTATCAGCCCGTCCCTTCCCACCGAAAACTTCCCCCTCCAAAGTTGGTCTTATTTATTGACTCACAGTAGTGATACAAACAGGAATTGGGGAACCTTTGCATTAGGTGAGATACATATCAAAACAAAAAGTCCCTGCCTCTAAAAGCATATGGTTTAAATAGATCACATAAGTATGATAATTGTTAGCCTCTTACCTACATTCTCTCTCCTCTCCGATATCTTAGGTTTGAGGCTGGATGTTTTTCCCTCTCCCCCCCCCTTTTTTTTTCTTCCTATAGTATTTTTCTGCCCCCCCCCTTGATATTTCCTGAGCATCTTTAATATATTTATCCTCAACACCCCTATGAGATAGAGAGAGATAGGGAAAAATAAGGCACAAAAGAAACTAAGGCCCAGAGCCTCACATGTATTTTAGGACCTAGCTCCCCATGAACTCAATGGTTGTTAGGTGCCCAAGTGACTTACATACAGCAAATCTGTGGCAGAGCAGGGAATTGAACACAGATCCCCCAAGTCCTAGGCTAATCCCCTGACCCCGGATCATTCTTCTGCTCTGATGATATATAATGAAGAATTTGAGCTTGGGCCTAAACAAACGTCTGGACTTCATAAGCTCTTTCCCATTCCATTTGAACATGGCAGGGTCTGATAGGCTGCCACAAACCAGCACTGCTACCGGGAGAATAGATGCAAGTGTGGCCTGGATAGTTAACATAGGCCCAAGCAGAAGCAATCAGTGTATGGAAGGCAAGTAAGTCTGCCTGGAGAAGAGACGGAAAACATTTGGGTGGAACGGTTTATTAGAAAATACACATGTGCAAAAAATGAGAGACTGTCTTAGCCTCTGAAGGTACGTCTGCACAGCATTTTGGAGTCCCAGCTCGGGCGGACAGACTCAGGCTAGCACGGCTCACGCTCTAAATAGCTGTCTGGATGACGCTTTGAAGTTGTGTCTCAGGCAGGAGCTCAGGCTCTGAAATATTGGGGAGGGTGGGGGGGTTTCAGAGCCCAAGCTCCAGCCTCAACTGCCTCTTCAAAGTGCTGTCCATACAGCTGTTTTAAGAGCATCAGCATAAGGCCTGCTAGACTGAGTCTCAACGCAGGATGGGATGCTTGCTCCAAAATGCTGTGTAGACATACCTTAACGCTCTTGTTAAGGGACCGACTCAAGCTCAGTGGTTTGAGCATTGGCCTGCTAAACCCAGGGTTGTGAGTTCAGTCCTTGAGGGGGCCACTTAGGGATCTGGGGCAAAATCAGTACTTGGTCCTGCTAGTGAAGACAGGGGGCTGGACTCGATGACCTTTCAAGGTCCCTTCCAGTTCTAGGAGATGGATATCTCCATTATAAAATAAATAAAACGTGAGCTGTAGATTTGAAGCCAGGTAGCAACATATTTGGCATCTATGTTCTGTTGTGTACATCTAAGAATCACTTTCCCTGAACTAATCAGCTGCCTTCTTCCTTTCTCATAGAGTGCTCAACCAGTTTGTTGGAATAGCAAAGAAAAATGCCAGGAGGCACATTCGCTATGGATGGGTTGTCTTCTTTTGCCTTTAAGTAAAACACAAGCAGGTTTTTGTTTATCTTGTATGTGCAAAGCTGTAGTTCTAGTCTACCAAGATTCTTGTCACCAAAATGGGATGCTTTAGATTTCACTATAACCTACCTAACTGAAACTGGAGTAGCCACTAAAACTAGGGACTTCACATGACTTTATTATTTGCACTGCAGTGGCATTTAGGAGCCCTACTCAACTATCAGGGCCCTATTATGCTAGGAGTTGTATGAACAGTAAGAGCTCGGTGTATCTGCCACAGAAAGCTTACAATTTTAGGTCCTCATTCAGCAAAGCATTTCAGCGCTTAGTTAGCACAACTTCAGCTGTTATAAGCAATAACCATTTAAAGCATTGGTGTCTTTTACTGCAGAATAACAACATGCCCAAAGCAGATTTATGCTCCCCCCAAAATCATACCATGTAAAACCAGTTATTAATGGTGAATAAGAAACCTTAGTGATGGAAGCAGCCATGGCCATTACTATTTACCTGAGTTCAGGCATAATTAGTATTGCAGAATCCCAGTGAGGCACGTTAACCAAAACTGGCCTGCTTCCCATCTTACCCAAGCCTTGTTCCATATCTAACCTCTCATGTTCACCTGAGTCTCTAATTAAGCCAACTGGAATCCTGAGCGGTGAGCACACAGTATAATAATAATGACTAGCATTCCTATAATGCCTTCCATCTGAGAACCTCCAGGTATGCTTAGTGGTTTCAGTCTCACACCACCCTGATGAGGTAGGTTTTTATTATCCCTGTTTTACAGGTGAGGTGGAAAATGAGGTACAGAAGTTAAAACCAAGGTTTTTCCAAAGCGACTGGTGATTTTTTGTGTGTGTGTACCTCTGTTTTGAGGGAACCAACTTGAGAGGTTTGAAAGGTGTGCCCAGGACTTCCTGAAAATCAGGCCCCTTTAGTGTCTCAAGTTGGAAACCCAGGAAGCAAGGCACCCAAAATCCCTTGTCACTTTGGAAATGCTTGGCCTAAGTGACTTGCTCAGGGTGACAGCAAGTATGGGAGAAATGGGACCCAGGGGCTCCTAAGGCCTGTGTTAACTGCTAGACTACACTGCCTCTTTAATTTACCAGGGAAAAATAAAATGACAAACTTGGCTGTTGTGAATGGGGTTCTGCTTTTCCTTGAGTCACTGTACTGGCTTAACTGATCGGAAAAGTAGAGTATAGTAAACAGAACACCATAGTCACAGCAACCTTAACTTTTCATTATTGCTAATTATTTGGATAACGCCAGAGCCGTGCATGGCACTTGTCAGTACAGATAAAGGGCATATCCCTCAGCCAAACGACTCACAGTTAAAAGAAGAAGAGAACTGACTGTGGAAAAGTGAGGGCATACGTCTTGCAAGCAACAAAAGACTTTTGACTTATTTTGTTAGCAGTTTGAGCCCTGAAGGAAGTGGATTTGAAAGAGAAGGGTGGCAGGTGGAGTTCAAGCATCGCCTGAAAGAAGGCGCTGAGGTGGACAGTGGAGACAAGCTCAAGATGGGGCTGAGCAAAGAGGCCGTGAACGCAGGAAGGGATTAGGTTGTGAAGGGCCTTTTTGTTACTTCAGAATCGGGGCAGAGGGAGGAAAGACCACAACTACAGCTGAAAATATAGAAATGTCCATGGGCTCTGAAATGTCCTACCAGGACAGCGATGGGAATTGGAGAGAGATTGTTACATGTTTGTTTTTGGCTTGTTTCTGTTCGGGCTAGAGCTCAAACATTCAAAATAACCATAGGAACTGCAAACATTAGTGTTGTTCTAAAACCTGCCGCAAGCACACTAGAAATCCCCTACTGCCCAGATTGCAAGTGTCTGCAAAAGGGGGAAACCATTTTGTTTCCTGCTACGTTTGTGGTGTCTAAAGGAGACTTACGAGTCCCCCACACCATTCCCCCCTTCTTGTTTTTTCTCTTTACCTTGGCAATATTGAATCTCCACTTCCCTGGTTTAGCTTGAGGTCTCCTTGGTAGACCTGGAGTCAGTGTCCTCTCCGTCCTCAGTAAAGGGGCAGAACTGTTGACTCTTACACCGATCTTTTCTCTGGTGTTTTCAGGTGGTTGAGTTAAATAGGCATTAACAGAAACCAAAAGCTTTCAAACAGTGAAAACTCCTCTCAGTTGTTCAGCTTTTACTCTTGGCATTTGTGATGTCATAGTGCTAACAGCACTTGGAGATGGTGGGCCAGATTCTCAGACATGCTCAACTTCCTCTGAGCCTCTCTTGTGGTACAAAGGGGATGGAATCTAGTTTTAACTCCCCTGCTGGAGACACCATTCACCAGGGAGTCCCTATAAGGTGTAGAAGCAGCATAGTGGGTTACTGTTTCCCTTCCCACAGTCCCTGGAGCAGGGCTGAAGAGGGTCAGGGAGAAGGATTGGCTGCAGCACATTATGCTCAAGCTATAGATATGCTCAACTGGCAGATGCCTTAGAAACCAGCTGGCCCTTAGGTGGCTCTAAACTACATCATGGTCTGGCTTCGGGATAGCAATCAGAGAGCAGTAACAGGCTCCATGATGCCCTCTGCCCCCACAGAAGCCAAGTGCAGCGAAGAATGTGGTCCAGTGTTTTTAAGAAAAAACAAAGTAGACCAGAATTGTATTTCTACTGTAAGCGAGACAAACAGGGAAAAAAGGCTTCTGAAGTTGTTTTGGGGTTTTTTGCTCCTTAGATTGCAAAAGAGGGAAATGACCATAAAGGAACTACCTTTATCCTCTAGCTTAGTTACATTTCTTAATACAATGGTTATATTGAATTATGCATAGACCAGCTGATTAGGTTTTTTTCAGTAAGCTGTCACAACCCTATATTTTCTGCTGGCTATTTCAATACATTCCCACTGAATGCAGGAATACAGGTGAGCATGTCCCTAAGTTCAAAGAGGACATTCCCTGAGTGGTTTGTAACTTGTCTTAATTGGATGTTTTGGTGAATGGAGGAGCTCCGGTATCGATCGGGGGCAGTATATGGTTTATGTGTGTTTTGAAAAAGGGCTGCTTCTGGCGGAAACATCCACTCTTCCCTTTGGGATTGTGCAACAAAAAATGAGATTTAAGTCTAAGAATTGCCTGTAGCTTGACTTGTCACCAAATAATGAGTGTACTAAGCTTTTTAAAAACAACAACACTGGAGTGGGGTCTCTGACTCTTGCTGTGATATGCGCTAATACATATAAATGTACTTCCTAATGTGACTTTCCCTCCTCCTTCCACATTAGAATTTTAAAAAGCAAACCCTTGCAACCGCTATATTTATACCGTCAAGCACGTGCTCTTCTGAAAACCAACACAATTTCCCAAAAGAGTGAGAGAAGGGGAGGGGATTAGTTTCTAAACCCCTTCACCCACACAAACTACAAGTGAGAATTGTTTTTAGGGGTTGCAGTTCTGTTCTTAACTTACAGTGCTAGCAGAATCAAGTCCCATGGTTCTTTTTATAGCTGACAAAAGGTGTTAGAAATGAATGCCTACTCACGTTTAATATTAGCTTATATGGCACACAACTCGTGGAAGTACATGGCAGCATAATACTGACAACAGGAGTGTTTATACAGCAGAGTCAAAAGAAAACTAGACCAAGAAATGTCAGTATTCAGACAATTTGATGAAGTTCCCTACTTTTTACCAATAAAATAAAATAAAATAAAATAAAAATAAAAACAGAAGTGTCCTTGATTCAACAAAGTTTAAAAACTTTCAGTACTGTCAGAGCTACTTCAAAGCCATCTCCACATGTCACTCATGCCAGGGCTTCTACATGTATCTTTAGGCTTTGGTGATGTATCCTTCTCTGATCAGGAAATCATAGATTTTCCTGGTTTTATTCACATCGATCTTGATGAGTGCTCTAGCCTGGGCTAATCTCAAGCCTCCTTGCTTGTTACACTCGTTCACTAAAGCAGCTTTATATTCTAAATAGGCTCCAGGGACCAATCTCACCATCTGACAGAGCTGGAAGACAAAGGTAAAGTTAATAAACGTTAACATCTGCCACACTCGCTCGTCTTGCAATCCCTGGGATGGGGGAGGAAGGAATGACTACCAAAAACACACTTATTTTCCCCTGGGGGGGGGGAAAATGGCAATTACAAGTGAGTCCAACCCGCAAGTAATAAGAGGAAGAGTTTGCTGAGAGGAGGGCTCTCCTGTTGGCTGCTGTTTTAGAAAGCATTCTTTACTGACAATACACTAGGGAGATGAGTGAGAACCTAATATTGCAGACGTGTGTTAGCATCCTGCGTGGGTGGTGTTCTGTGCAGACCAAGGCAAGTGCACATGCCGAAGAAACTCACAACCACCAGTTCAGCATATTGGACAAATGCCAGACAGGGCTTCTGTCTATTAATCCCCTACAGATGACGGCTTTTTTTTTTTAAATACCCTTTTATAAAAGCAGCTATACACACAGCACTTGCCCTCTAGCAGTTTAGGGCAGGAAATAATGCAGAGTGGACATTATGCATTTGACAACAACTGAGCTTATTAAGGTGACAATCTCTAGTCTCTCCTGCAGACTGAAAATATTGATTTCAAAAAGCTCTCCGGTTCTGTTGTTTGACAGGAAAGTTCCCATGTGGCTCTCAAATATGGGCTTTCCCCTCAGTTCTGTGCTGTAAGGGTACCAGTGGAGATGCTGACTGCCTCTTTCTTTTTAATAATGAAGTGCTCAGTGACTGAACCCCATTGACAGAAGTCAGCTGAGACACAAGGTCTCAATAAGAGAGACCTTCTCTGAATTCTGCAGACAAGGAAATCCGACTCCCCTGTAAGCTAATGCCCGGGCTAAATTATTTGTATGCCTAATGGAGCCAGAAATGCCACATCCACTGGTGAAGTTGTGATCTGATTTTTCACAACTGCTAGATACAATGAATGGAAAACACAGTTGATTACTGTGGCGGAAAGGGAATCTAAAATTCATCTAGTGCACATCAGATGTACTGACATTTGCTCCTTGGTAGAATAGGTGGTGAGATAAAGACCTGGTTGCTACTGTCTTCCTCCAAGTCAAGACCACCATCTTCCATTTCAAAGATTAGTAGATGCGATTCCCATCATCCTTCCAGTGCTGTTTTTAATTAGCCAGATAAGTCAGTCTCTCATATAGGAATTGGGAGATGAACTATAGTATTCTATATGGTACTAGGCCAAGTTAACAAACAGTCTCTTAAAGAAGGCCAAATTCTGCTCTTTGAAACGTGCAGCTCTCACTGATGTTACTAGGAGCCTAGTATGCATATCCAAGGGCAGAAATTTGGACAAAGCACAAAAAAGCAAGAATGAACTGTTTCATCTTCCATTGATCATCACGGTGTTATAACTCAACTTCGGTAGGTTTGGCCTAATACGGTTGACTGAGGTTTGGTCCTTTGGTCTGAGCTGGCTGAACTATTGAAAAAAACATTGTTAGGAGCAAGTGATGGTTCCTGTTGGGCCCTCAAAGAAATCCTCAGCCAATTTTAAAGCAAACATTCATTAAGAAAACGTTGCTCTCATAAAACCAGAGTGGAGTAAGGGACATCACACTCTGCACATTATAATGTAACAACTTCCCCAAGCTTCTTGCACTACAGTAAACCCATTTGCTAGATCTACAAAATATAGTTCCTAAAGGCTCTCAAGGTTAAGACAGCTCAACAAGACAGCGTCCGAAGATAAATAGCTACATGGTGGTGGTCTGTCTTCCCATTCATTTCAACTCCTCTCCTTACCTCTTTCTCCTTCTCGTTAAGTTTCTCTGTGCCTGGGAGACCCGTGAGGTTCAGTGGGGGGGGCGCTCCGTCTACCTATGGAAATAAGGAAAGCATTGTTCACAGCCTACGATGCTAGTTCGGAGGCTGCAGTTTCTCCAGATGTTTTGTCTCAAAAGGCAGACATCAATGATGTTAACCTAGTCAAATCCAAGCGTTTGTGGTCAGCTCTTTAGGGCTCAACTTCAAAGCTGCACTAGTTTAACTAAAGACATGGTGTTTTCAATTGATTAAGTTAAAATTCCTGTGTGAACACTTAACTAACCTTTTTAAAGATAGGATTTGCAAGGGATCAACTTCAGCTAAAATGACATTAGCCAAGTTTAAATAGAATAAACAGCATTTTACACCTGTTTAGCTAAACTGACTCATACTTTTAGCTAAATCAGTGCAACTTTGTATGTAGACTGGCTTTACTGTGTGCAGTTCTACAGTTCACAGCAGGCATGAAACAGGAATTTTGTAGGAAACTGCCAGGATTGTTATCTTTTTACTGATAAGCTTAATGATCTATTTTTCCCACCTAATAGTGCAATATGTATAAAGTGTAACTGCAAATGAATGCCCACTGGAAACAAAGCAGCCAGATGGAAAATTTCCAAAAGAAGCAGTTGAAATGCTAAGCAAAAATACAGTATCTGCCACTATTTGCAGTGTTGGTCCCAGGGTATCAGACAGACCAGGTAGATGAGGTAGTATCTTTTATTGGACCATCTTCTGTTAGTGAAAGAGGTAAGCTTGCTACTCCGAGCTGCGTTTCACGTCAGACTGTAGATAAGTTTCTGCAGTTATATATTGGGAGGGGGACAGCAGAAAGAGTTAAGGGCTGGATTTTCAGAGGCTTTTGGTGTCTAAAGAAGCATACAGGTGCCTAGTAGATTTTCAGAAGTGCCTATGTGGGATTTCAGCTCCAATCGATATCACCAATGTGGGTATTGATACGAGTGTACATGATGGAATTTCCTTACAAACCAAGATAGTCACAGAAATGCTGTATGTGATCATGTAACTAAAGACAGTACCATACCACGTATGCACAAAGGGATTGAATTATGGTTGCATGGGTAACCTTAATTTTGGCAAGTTCTAACTTCTGAGTGCTTGACTTTGCAACCTTAATATTTGTGTGTCATTCATATATAAACTCCTCACATCTGCACACTGATAGGTTTGTCATGCACACATCACTCTGACATGCGAAGAGACCCAGAAGCAGCTCCACATGACTGCAAGGAAAGGACAGAACATCTTTACCATCTTTTAAACCAACCCTGAATCTTGTTGCAATGTAATCTGAAAAAAACTCTTCTCTTTTCCCTGGCCACACTCAATAACGCAGCTATAAAGCCTGATTCTATCTATATAGCCAGAAGGACCTAGAAATTCAGCAACAACCCACTGACTGCATCCAGAATGACTTGTGAGTTATAGACAGCGTTGACTTTTACTGTACTTGGGGATGAGGGTTGCAGATGGACAATTCTGTAATCAAGCAAGAGAGGCCACTCTCCTGAACTAACAGACTAGTGTCACTGATGCATGGTAGAGTCTACACAACACTTAGGAGGTAGTGTAGACATAGCCACCGTCGGCAAAATTTATGTTGCTCAGGAGGGTGAATATTCCACACCCTTCAGCGATGCAATTATACAGACCTAGCCCCTAGCGTAGAAGCCCTCCCATTGACATAGCTATTGCCTTTCAGGGAGGCAGAATACCCACGCTGCCAGGAACTCTCGTCGGCGTAGGTAGCATCTTCACTCGCTTCTGCACCACTGCAGTGCTGTAAGTGTAGATAAGCCGTGAATGTTCATGTAGACAAGCCCTTAGGGCTTTTATTATAGCTCCATCATAGAAAATAATTACCTGAATTTGAAGCAACTGGCATTGTGGGACTCAGGCCAGAATCACTGCAAGGAAATGAAATGTCAAATTAACTATGCATTGTATAAGAACAGCTGCAAAAATTGGCCCCTATGCTACTTTTTCCCATCTTGTAACAATTGGAACATCCAACTTGCATAACCCAGAGATGAAGCTTAGCAACTTACATATATTAGCCTGATCCTTGAAGTCAAAGGGATTTCCATGTGCGCAGCACTTTCCAGTACTGGCCCAGGAATAAAAACCAAAGATAGAGACTAGTGCGGAAAAAAGGGGACGCTAGATTTCTGTTGATGAAGACTGAACTGTACCCAGCAGGAGATAAAGGGAAAGTACTGCCTTTTCTCTAGACTATATTCCTAGACAGTACAGGATGCAAGTTGTACAGGATACACGTTTCCTTCCTGTGCATTGTAGGTTTTGTTCACAGCCCCAGTTTAGTTTAGATGGCATATTGATAAAGCTGCTGCCGCTAAGATCACACTGCCAGAAAGGACATCAAATGCCATCTGTGTTCTCATTAATACCCCTAAGGGAAGACCCTTGTTTCCTGCAATGGATTTAAAGATAGCAGTTCAGTTCGCATTGAGATAGATAATGTGGTCAAGTTTTCTCAGAAAAAAATCAGAATGCAGGTTACGGAACACTTTATGAACCCTACCTAGTCTCTCTTTGTTTGACCCTTAAGCACTATTTCCATCACTTAGGGCTTTTTTAAAATTTCTATGAATTAAGAGACTATTCTCCTCTCCCCCCATACTAATGTGGGAAACACATTTGTTACTGCCAATAGAAAGAAATGTTGAATCTTTCCAATTAAAGTTGTGCATGGAAAAGGCCTAATCTTACTGTAACCGTACATGTCAGCTTGTCGACTGAGCCATTGCTGGCAGGCGCTGCTGTCCTGGATGTACTGGAGGACTTCGGAAAGCATCGTGCGCTTTAGGCGCTCCTCCTCTCGCGACTTCTTGAGGTGATCGTAAGTTCTTGCACCTACAGCAAACATGCATCACGTTCTGACGGACTGTGCTGAACCAGAATTCTCAGCCTGCTGTTCCCTTACTTCAATAGCTAGGAAATGAATTGTCCCCTAATATTGGGCCAGATTCTGCTACCCTTATTCAGGTTGAGTGCAAATTATTTCAGTGGAAGTATTTGTGGAGTCACGTGAGGGTGTCAGGGTTATATTTAATTTCAGGGCAAAAATAAGTTACTATAAAAAAAAAAATCTCATTCAGCCCCAGAAGTGTGATTTAAAGTCTGATTCCTTCCTTCACATTCTTCACCTGTTGGTCGATACAGTGCAGCTGCCCTGTTCCCTGCATGGAAAGCATTTATGGCTACTGAGCTACTATACTAGTGCTTTGATAGCTTTTTGGAGTGATGACTATGTTGAGCTTTGCTCAATGGTGCGTTCACCAGGCTATCCATCAACTCAAAATAGTTCTAAAAAAACTCCACTGCTCTCCTGATGCATTATTAATAGAAGACTCTCTTAGCTAAAGAGTGAGTCAAACACATTTAAAAAAAAAAAAAATCTTCTCATTTAACACATCCTAAATGTAGCTTAAGCATCCTTCACTATCCTAATAGGCTGAATAATCTCCCATGTACTTACTACAGAAGTTAGTGATTCCTGCCGTCCTGTATTCCTGTAGACGCTTTATTTCCCTTCGCAGTTCAAATTCCACTGTTTTTTTCCCCCAACAGTAAAGAGCAGAGGAATCCAAAAAGAACAAATGTGGGTAAAATGCTGTTGTTAGTGAACATTGCTGCACATTCCTCACTCGTCGTCAGTTCAGTTACTAAAGTGTATAGCCACAGATAATATTAACTTTTTTGTACTTGCCCATCTGTGATCTTGAGCAAGCAGAACCTACAAATTACTGGATGTGGTATGATATAATCTGATCGCAATTCGGATTTATTTTGTAAGACCACTTCTAGATTGTTTGTGCAGCGAAGCTATTTTAGCTTCAGGCTCAGGGAATTCCTCCGCCCTGCTATCGATGAGCCAAATGATGCTACTCTGTGGGACTTTTATAAGACACTTTACAAACATTAACAATCCCCACAACACAGTTAGTTAAGTAGGAATATCCCGAGTTTACAGGAAGAGAAATTGTATAGAGAATATAGAGTCTGATTTTGTTCTCGCTGACATCAACAAGAGCAGAACTAAGCCCTAAGTAACTCTGGTCACAGAGGGACTCTGTACATACCGAGATTGGAACATGACAGACCTGAGGTTTTCAAGGGATTCCGGGGGGGGGGGGGGGGGGGGGGGGGCAATGTTTGGAAAGCTATCCTGTGTTTGTTTTCCTTGTTTTAAAGTCCCTAGCTATATGCCTTGTGGACCTCTTACATTATCCTACGTTGTCTCTGATCCATGATTTTAATTACTCAACTGTCTTAAGATTTTCCCTGGCTTGGATCCCCTTTCTCTGTGGTCAGTTCAGTAGTGCGTTAACCTAACTTTGCCCTTTATCTCTAGTTCGGGGATACTTATTAACTCGAGATTTAATTATACAGCTTTCTAGTACCAGTTAGTTTACAATAAGCAAAAAGTTTGTTTGCCTTAAATTAGTGAATCTATATTGCTCAGGAGCCTTATGTAATTAACGTGTATCCCTGGCTATGTCGAAGGGGGCTCAGATTAAATAAAAAGGCCTCCCTATGGCTAGTAAGACAATGGGACTAGGTGCTGGAGTCAGTACCACCCAAAAGGAGTAAATATTTCTAGGGTAAGACCCTAGCTCAGTATCTGGCTGTGTCATGAAATGCAGCCACATCTGGCGTGGAACAGGACAGCTGTTCACATGTTGCTTTGTGCTTGCTAATGAAGAGTAATTTCCCCCCCAACAAAGCCACAGAATTTAGGTGCAATTACCCGCACTGGAATTTGACCAGGACACACTGCAATACACTTTATAATTATGCAAAAAGAATTTGGACAATTAGATGATGGAACAGTTTGAAACCATTTAAGGTGAGGCGCTTAATAGAGGCTGTGCTGTATAGTTATGTCCTAGCTGAGACAGCACACATGTACTTTATGGAATATACAATTAACCGCTGACTTAACCCCAATATTAACTTAGGTCATAGGTATTTTACTCATTCTATGGTATAGCATGGCAGTGCACGAACAGTGATCTTGTCACAAAGAGGAAGGACTAGACAAGTTAGCATAGGACTGTAGTATTTCACTATCTGACATATCCAACAATACACTCAAATATAACTCAATGGACAATGCACCAATAAGAGCTGAGGATTATTTAGTATACCCACCCAGGTCCGTATTTATTTTATCTGAGGTAGATGGGTGGGAGAGGAGGAAAACCTGTACCGTATCTATTTAGAGAAGGCCATTGACAACTAATATAACAATCTGTCACCCACTTAAATGCTTACTTTCACTGAACAGATTAAACATGAACAAAATCAATAAAACACCTACGTGCATGGCTTTCAATGAACTTGTCATGCTCCACTGGGCCTAAAATTCTTGCAAACCGTCGCATTGTTTCATAAAGGTCTTGGACCTCCTTTGGGTATCGTCTCTCCAGAACTGCAATAAAAGAAAAATAGGGACCTCTGTGAGCACTATCTTTATGCTGGGCAGGGGAATTGGGATAGCTAGGCATTTTGTGGGGGGAGAAGAATCCTCTTCATATGGTAACTGCTAATAGTTCCCTTCACATGATACAAGTTCGTACCATGGTAGGGACAAATGCTTTAAAAAAAAAAAAAAAAAAAAGAAAGGACAATCTACACATGTAGCCAAAATTCCCACTGGTTGTAACTGACATGGTGGTAAAATATGCCCCTGGATCCTAATCCCCACTAAAAATTGTACTGGTGTTGCTACCAGGGCAGCTGACCTGGTGGAATTTTTTTTTCACTAAAATTCCCTAGTGTAGACA
Source organism: Trachemys scripta elegans (assembly GCF_013100865.1). Classification (NCBI taxonomy): domain Eukaryota; kingdom Metazoa; phylum Chordata; order Testudines; family Emydidae; genus Trachemys; species Trachemys scripta. The sequence goes on along the minus strand of NC_048315.1, from coordinate 7,771,658 downwards.
GGGCCTCTTTTTGTAAAGAGGCCCGGTCAGATTGTGGCCCCGAGGTAGTATTGTAATTCTAGCAATACTTCCTCAAACCAACTCACGTGTCATGATCATAACAATTTTTTTTTAAAAGGATCTTTAAAGCCATGAGTTAACATCACATCTGATATTACTTTTAATGGAGAGAGGGAACATAAATCCCACCAATAAAAGACTAAAGGAATCTGAACAGGTCACCATAATCTGTACCCACCGTATGGGTCCAAGTTTGATATTCTCCCCATGATGACAGAATTACAAACAAAGTGACAAAGAATGCTATGGTGCCCGCAACATGCAATTCTAAGTCCTAATGTATGATAACTAGGTGTTGATTGACAATATCTTGGACATAGTATGCGTAAACCATTTTATAATGTACACTGCAAATATCCAGCATTTAAAGTTTCTCTTTAACTTTGGCTTAAAGCCATTTTAAAACAAAAAGCTGTATTTAGTACTTACTCTGAAATTTTCTGAGGTTGATGAGGCCATGGTCTCTTATAATTCTATAATTAAAAAAGAAACAGTAGTAATAAGTAATAACTCATTTATTAGTGAACAATCGTCAAAGGGGTTCTGGTAATATTTATACAATTTTACACAAGTTCTAACTCTATAAACGGGGAATACATGATATTTTATAAGCTATTAGTCAGCACAAGTTTGGGATAGCTATGTTCGTTACCATGAGTCCAACCGGCAGGGCTCAAAAAGAGCTATAACCTCTTAAAAAGATCTAAAATAGCTTCTCTAAACCCAAATGTCATGTCTCTTGAATGTCTTATGTCTTGCCCAGCCAAAGCTAAAAGCAAGTCCCATGCTTGATTTTCAGCCAGCTTGATTTAAAAAAACAAAACAACAAAATGGCTGTTTTAAAGCCGCTCATGAGGTTAGGATGTTAGACTAGCCCCAAGGAAATGAGTTAATGGGCAGAGGATAGGTGAGATGGTCACGGGGCTCTGCAATTATCACATGGATATTGCTTGTGTGTGTGGTTATTTTATTAACACACAACTTTTGAGAGAGAGAGAGAGAGAGAGAGAGAGAGCGCACGCTCGCTTTTTGAGTAACTTTGTTAGGCAAGGTTGTGGCTGAACTTAAATCTATGAAATGTATTACTTCCTCTCTCTATTTACATAAACTGCACAAGTGTTTTTCCATCCCAAGTAGAACAGGATTTAATAGGCGTTGTGACAGTGACGTAAGCAGTTTTATGTTCTCTTAGGGTTTTGTCCTGCTTGGTCTATTAAAAACTTAACAGCCACTGACACCAATGTGCTTTACACAATTATAGGGGTTAAGACACCTTTTTTTTAAATAAGACACACTGTGTATCATCATGTAGTTTATGCCACATATAAATATTTTTTTAATTGGGAGAAGGAAGGGCAGGTCTAATTGAGTCTCCTTCTCTTTCAACTACCCTTCAAAATAACATGTTGTGTTGACCTTTTATTCTGGGAGGAGGGATGGACAAGTTTTGCTCCAAAGTTGTTAATCATCTTGGCCCCGGCAGTAAAAGGATGAATAACTTACAAAAAACTGGACAAAGTATTTGAAAGATTCAATGAATAATTCTAGAGTCATAAAATTTGTTGAATAAAGTATTCAAACTTTATTTAACCACCTCATATTAGCAACACATAGTTATCTGTATTATGTGTCCTCAGACACTTAGGAAAAGAGGCTCTAGTGTACTAACCATCATGATGCGAGCATATCTATGGAAAGGGATTGGGTTTAGTAAGAGTAGGAGACTGGGAGTTAGGCCTCCTAAACCAGGGTCTAAGTACGCCTGGCCTGACAGCATGGTGATTAGAGAAGGGAGCTGACTTAGGACTGCTGGTTTCTACATCTGGATCTACCACTAACTCGCTGAGACTTCATTTAATCTCAGGGTCCCACTCTACAAAATGGGTAGATTATCTCACAGGGATGCTGAAGGGTTAATTATTTATAAATTGCTTTGAGATGCTTGTATTGAAAGTACTCAACTGGTGAAATTCACCACTGCGCATATGGTGAGCACAAGGCCTATATGTCGCTTCTGCCTTGTTTTGACATCTTACATGGAAGTTTAAGGTGTGTAGAAGCTTGTGCAGATCCTTTGGCCAGGAGGAATTTCACCAATATGTACAAATTAGTTCTGTTGTGTGTGAATCTGCATACTTCCTAGTCTGCTGAAGTGTTAAATTCTCCTGCTGAGATCCATGCAGCTGATCTGTATTCTGTGCACATAGGGAAAGCAGAATAGCAGAGTTGAGATCTGCTCTAATAGGAGAAATTTCCCTCAGTATTAGGTTTTTGGGATCCTTCTGGAAGGTGCTAGTTAAAATCAATTACACTTAATATCAGGATAGTATTACTGCACATAACACCGTGAATATTGAAGCTCTGGACTACAATCACTGGTTGAGAACTCACTTTTTTCTCCTCTGCCTTTCCTTTAACCTGGAGTGATAGATATCTACAACTGCAATCTTCAAAGCTGCCAAGTATAGAAAGGAAGATCAGAAAAACAGATTAATCACATACGAGATTATCACACCAGGCTTCTCCCCAGATCCCCCAAAAACCTGTGTTCATCACAGCTTGAAAAGGCCCACTTCACTTGTACAAAGCAGGCTGGCTGCCTTTGCTTCAAGATGTTAAAAGTCCTTAGCCCAAAGTTACTATCTTACTATTGATATTAAGGACTTTTTGTTTTTCGCAAAAGGGAAAACATTTTGCCCTTTATACTTCCCTGAAAAGCAAATGGTTAGGCTTAATATTTGATAGGTTTTCTTTGGAGAAGGACTAGCCTGCAGAGAAATAAGGAAGGGGATTAAAGGAATGCCAAGAGCTAAAAAGACTGAGATCTGAATCGAGACAATTCAGAGTAGACTTTGCTGAGACTCTCAGAAATTACCTAGAAAATTTTTAGCTGGTTAACTTTTTTTTTTTTATATTTTGCTATCAACCAAAAGAGACCCAAGAGGGCAGTTCTGAACAAGTACAGAGAAAACTTGCTTGTTGTTAGAAACCATCTCTTTCTATAAGAAATTGTCTAAAATTCTTCTGGCTAATCCACCTATAGATTCTGCAACTCATTTGCACAGATACACTGAGGCTAATACATTTTCTTGGCACATTCTGGAGAGAGCAGATAAAGTAGACACCCAGCTCTTCCACTAGGACTAGCTTCATAATTCTGTTAAATAATTCAAAGACCCATCTTGCTAAATAAGCCGTGTGTGTTGATTTCTGGATTGGATTTTTCTCTCAGTGTTACTTATTTTAATGTTTTCCCAGAAAGAAAAGGCTTAAGATTCTACAACGGATTTATAGTCTGCAGAGACAACATGCAAATCTGTGAAACCAAGCAAGAGTATTTCTCCCTCCACCTCAATACACTGTATGAACAGATGTATCCAAAGTGTAGCAGAGCCAGAAACATGGTCCATGCATGACCATCCTCTCCCTGTTGCTGCAGGATAAAGACAAGTGCAGTTTATTAATGGAGAGTCAAATCAATTAGCAATTAATCTAGCAATGAAGAGGCGGGCTGCAGTAAGTATAGCTGTGGGAATTTACTTGATATTTTAAAATATACCATATGTATATTTATGTGTAAATTACATGTGGCTCCTAGTCTCCAGGCAAATGGCCAGTGTAGCCCTCTGTGCCATAAGGTTTAGCCGTCCCTCTTTATTGGAAACCCGAAAGGGTTGGGGTGTGAGCTCAGAAGCCAGTTCTAAGTTCATTTGATGTTCCTTTTTATTTATGTAGCATCTTCAGGATAATGTATTTTGACTTATGTGAAATCAGTATCCAAATTAAAGTCTGACAAGCTAAAATCCCGATGTCTTAGAACCTTTATCTGATACAGAATCTGGATGCAACAGATTACTAAATCATAGCAATAGGAAAGCTACAATGTCCTTGTTCTTTTTAACATAGGGCGATGGGAAGACATGGTGTATATTTAAATATAGATTTGCTTGGGTTTCTTAGCCCAGCAACAAGGCAGTATTAACAAATTCTCTATTCCTTGCTTAGATTCAGGGAGAGAAGAATGAGAAATGTAGTAAGTTAGATATGAATGAAATACCTTACCAAGTACAGGAATCACTGCCAATGTATATAAAACCTTTGTATTTTTAAGGCTCCCAAAAGCTAAGCTGCCATATTATTTTCTGGGATTTGTGTGGGAAGAACGTTGAGTAGACAGAGATTGCATTGGAGAAACTCTATAAATACCACCAGTAATTGGTCACCTGCAACTGGAGGATTGTATTTCTGACACTTTCACTTGAATTTAAAGTGTTCTGAAAGAAATTATGATTGATTGGGTAGGGGAGTGAACATTTACCAGAGCAAATGAAGGAAAAAAAATGGCTCTCTCACACAGAGAAAATTCACATTCATTGCAGTCGTCTTTTCTTTATTGACACATTCACATAGAAACAACTGATTACAAGATCTGGAATGCATGAATAACCCAGGCTACTACTATGCTACATGCTGCATGGTAATGAGAAAAGAGATGCTACGAGAATTAAAATGATCTGCCTGTTTTTCCCCTTGGAGAATGCTGGAGAGACAGCTGTTGACCTTATGACGAAGGAAATCCAAGGTGATGTCACAGTCAACGTGTCCATTATGGGAAAAGATAAGAAATGATCAGTATAGCTTCCAATAATAGACAAGGCTATTTCCTCCACTTTGAAACCAAAAAAACTGTGCACGTGCTAGCGTATATCCAAATATAGTTTGCCCTACCCTTCCAATTCCCTTCTCTAACAGCATCTGCTCTGCAGAAACCTGAGTGGCAGTGAATGAAAGACATGTTTCAGGCCAACTAATCCACTAGTTGGCATCACTCATCCATACAATCGGAAGAATGTAAATGAATTTATGTAATTCCCAGTGTGCTCCTGGCTTTGTAGGCACACATTGGATATAATCCAAACTCACCCCTTCCCAGAGGAGAGAAAAATCTTACGGAATCTATTTTAGACAGCTGTAGCAGAGCCTCCTCTAGGGCTGTCTCAGGAATAAACATTGTGTAGTGTTTTAAAAACAGTATGTTTAAAAGGACATTGCCAGGTTTCATGTCACACGTTTTCACGCCAGCACAATCCGAGTTTTAGTCTATATCTAATCCTTTCTTCAAAGTCTGCAGACTGCCTTGGTAAAATGCTTCCTGATGTTAAAAGTAAAAATATTTTTTTGAGGAGAGGGGATGGGGTAGGAGAAAGTCTAACACTATAATTCAGTCTCTAATAAAAACTCAGTTTCTAAGATTTTTCAAAAGCCCCTGACTGAATTACAGATTGGTAATGATTTGTTTCTTTCATTCTATCCATTATACTATACTTAATTGCGATATCAATCATCTACCTGCTCACACTTACCAACTTACATGTGCTGCACACAAAGAGTTAACCGTAATAATGTATTTCACACTGCTCCTGAAGCCATCTTGTCAGCTTCAAGAAGTAAAAGTGAAGGATACAGATGATCCCGGGTGGTAAGAAGCTGGATGACTCAGCAATCACAAGCATTCTGTGCTCCTGATAAAAGACATTTGGGAGTCTAGATGCCTTATGTTAAACTGCATTTCTCTTTCTTGTGGGAGTAGTGAGAAACTGTGTAGAGCAATGCAAGGAAATATAATTAGGATGAAATTAAAGGGACAGGGGTCAGGTAGCTTAGACCTGAAAGAGAAGATGACCATAAAACAAATCTGCCCAGTTCATTTTCATCGTCTAATCGGAGTGAATTTCCCAAAGCAAGACGTAGAAAGTAAATTAGATTTCAAAAATTCATTTTTAACACAATGGTTATGGTAGGAACACGGAGGAAAACATTTGGCTTTCTTAAAAAAAAACAAAACAAATGTAGGCTAAATGTTAGGGAGGAAAAATTCCTATCTGTGAGAACTCTTTGTGAGATCCTCATCCCTGTGCTAGTCTCCTTTATGCTGAGTAAGAGGGCTGGAGCCTTTTGAAGGAGCCCTAAGTACCCCAGGCGTGGCTGATAGAGTACAGCTGCCTATCCTGGCCCTTCTCACAAGCCCCAGTGAAGATGGTATGCCAGGAGGAGGAGCTGGGAGCAGGAGGGACATATTGGGACAAGCTGCAGGAATTCCAGGCAGTGCTGTGGCCCACAAGACAACCAGGGGAGACTGTCATAACTTAGGCCTCTGGTACGTTGGAGGACTTCTCCTGCCTCCAGAACAGCCAACGACTGGGAGAGTACAAAGATGGCTTGCAGTCTCCTTATCCACTCTCCTCCACTGGGCTCTGAGTTCTGTGCTGTACCTCTTTGAGGGATATCTTAAATGTCTAATGTTGGGGGAGGAGGAGAGAGCATGCAATTGATGTGGAAGATTGTGTCGGTAAACTGGTTACTGTGAATAGCAAATGTATGAATAGGCTAAAATAGATGAATTAGCAAACAGAACCAGGACACTATTTATTTATTTGCTTGCTTTTCGATTAGCCAGGAGTTAATGGAGGAAACAAGAGCAGCTGTATTTACGCATAATTTCTTTCCACACGTGTTTAAAGAGGAAGAACTTTTTTGTCAGAGAGACCATGTTGAACCTCTGCACAATGCACACTAGTCAGTGACTTCCCGAGGTAAGCTTTATAAAGGAATGAGAGGCTGATTTATAATGCAGACAAACTGTTGCTATTCCAAGATTATAGTTTACAGATGGAAATATTTCCTGGGAGTCAAGAGAAGGTTTAAAGATTACAACACCATGTTCTCTGCTGTGTCCTGCTAAACTTCACACTGAAATTTGGAATGACTGGGCTATGTGGAACTGGAGTTTCCTCTGTGACTCCAAGAAACACTAAGGCTTTCATGGTCAGGGTTACATAAAGAATGAAAACCTGCCCCCCAATAATTAGATGGAGAACTCTGAAATGTGAGAACGGTACTGTTGAATATTCAACATGTTTACAAATGAGAGAGACCAGAAATCCTCTTTCCCCAAAGGATTTAAACCTAATTCAATTCTAATACTTCCTTTTGTTTGGTACCAATTAGGCAAAACTTATTCGCAGAATTTCAGTGAACTCTTATTAGAAGCTCTTCTCTGAACAATATTAGAAGCTGTGAGAGTAATCCTCCTTTTCATGGAGAGGAAAAGGAAATCTTTATATTCAACTATGCCAATGCAGTTCAGTGTATTCACTTGGCTGAACAAAGATCACAATATCTCAAAGAGCATATTTTGAACTCACTGCACAGGGCTTAATCTGCGCACCACCTACTGTTGCCTGTATCAATACCACCTTGCTAGCAGATTTCACAAACTAAGCAGGATTAGGACAGGTGGGAAGACTTTCAAGCAACACCTAGATTCAACGGGAAGTGGTATTAGTAATTCACTAGATGGCACTGTTGCATCTAAGTCAGTACTGAAGCAATGCCACAGCATGGTGTTAGCTGACACAGTGTTGCATGAGGTGCTACCTTTCAGATCAGGGTAAAATCCAGGCTCTGACCTCTTAAGATCCATGACTGTATCATAGTTCTTTACACAGATATTCTAGGGAAGATGCCTGTAACCTGGCAAAACTCTAGCTCTGGTAATACCATAAGCCTACCCAAATTCTCCCTGCAGTTTCTATTGGATATAGTATTCCTGACTTCCTTTCCTAAAGTGAGGTACGATGTAGTTGGGTCTTATTAAAATGTTCCACCTTACATTTAGCTACATTTCAGTGGTGGGTAAGGCGATCTCTTTAGAGTAAATGTATCCTGTACGCCCCTGGTTAAAGTTATGGCAGGAGCACTGGATTGAAATACACTATAGAAATGCAAGTGTTATACCCAGCACACACAATTGAGAGAATTCTATTAAAATTGAAACTTTACCCCCAAAACCCATATGTGCAGAAAAATCAATTGAACAACGTTGACCAGGCATTTTGAGACGCCACTTTCAAACATTCTTCCCAAGACATGGGACTTACCATGTAAAATGTCTGAATCATCTTCCACAAAATCTATATCTCTCAAATCCCATTCAGCATAGTTGTCAAACTCCTGTTCAAAGAAGACCAACAAGTGCTCACTAGTTAATTCTAGGAACCTTGATAACTCACTGGAGCAGATGACAGAGCTGAAGAATACTGAAAATAGAGATATTTACTAAAGACCATTCCCGCCCCACAAAAAAAAGTCAAGTTAAGCATGGCTTTACAAGACTACATCCTTATGCAAGGTACACACCAGATGGAAAAACCCCACTGGGGTTTTAATTAGTGGAAGAATAATCTACTGCACCAATGACTGTAGCAGAAATACACAAGCATCCAAGTGGAGTACAATTTAAATAGATCATCATCTACCAGGTAACTGCCATTGCTCCTATTCTGTGTGGAAAATTCTGCGCAAAAATTGAAAAATAACATGGGCCAATGGGGGCTGTGCCTGCTTATTTTAGGATTGACTTTATCCTGGTATGTTAATTATGACATTAGTGATCACTGAATGAATAGAAGTTTGCTTTGTAAGAGGACTTTGTAACCATGGGCCTGATCAAAAGAAATTGAAAGCAACAGGAGCCTTCTTGTGAACTTCAATTAGGTTTGAATCAGGTCAAATGCATGTGTCTCTAGGGAAAGTAAACTAAAAATAAGCTGCCCCCTTTTGTTGAGCATCTCATTCACACATCTAGCCTTCTTGCAGAAGAGTCATTCATTAGCAGACTTTTGGTAATGCTAATGGCATGCCTTACAACGCTTATTCACAAAGTCAGGGTTAGCTGCTTCTCAGGCCCTTTAATACACCTCTCTGATTATAAATGGAATCCCCTAAAGTAAGATCTGCAGAAGAGAAGAATGAGGGGGGATTTGATAGCTGCTTTCAACTACCTGAAAGGGGGTTCCAAAGAGGATGGATCTAGACTGTTCTCAGTGGTATCAGATGACAGAACAAGGAGTAATGGTCTCAAGTTGCAGTGGGGGAGGTTTAGGTTGGATATTAGGAAAAACTTTTTCACTAGGAGTGTGGTGAAGCACTGGAATGGGTTACCTAGGGAGGTGGTGGAATCTCCTTCCTCAGAGGTTTTTAAGGTCAGGCTTGACGAAGCTCTGACTGGGATGATTTAGTGGGGGATTGGTCCTGCTTTGAGCAGGGGGTTGGACTAGATGACCTCCTGAGGTCCCTTCCAACGCTGATATTCTATGATTCTAAGGTCATGGCTATCCTTGGTTTTATCATCCAATCCTCTCATTTCCTTTAATACTTTTTATATGGATATTAAAGAAAATCTGTAGATAGAATGAGTGAGTGTGTGTATGTGTCCCTAATCGGTAGCAACAACAAAATAAGACAAGAGAGATTTCTACCTCAATAAAGTCCGCTCTAGCTGGCATGTACCCAGCCATGTCCCTGGAGAGCAAGGAATCAAAGGTAGGTCGTGGAGGATCATCAGCAGCTGAAAAAAATATGGGTTTTAGTTGCTGTGGATATTTTAATTTGACATGTAATTGCAAAACAGACTGCAGTTTTAGAAAAGAGTATTCCCTTTTCAGGTGCAGGAGGAATTTGTTTAGCTAAGACAGCCTTATTATTTAGTAATTCGGATGGGTAAAAGTGCTGAGTCCATTGGGATAAGGTGAGGTACACTACGTTCCTCAGAGAATCCTCTGTCTATAGTGTTGACCAGGAGCATTTTTTTGGGTGTTCACTTTCTTGGGTTCAACATCAGGTGACTTCATTCCCTCACTCTCCCACAATGCACCTAATGGAGTGCAGTATATTTGATGTACCAAAAGGCTTGGTCTGGTATATGGAAAATCCTATTCTTAAATATTCTATGGTGATCCACAGACCAAATATTACTCTCCTTTCTGAGTAAAAGCAAAGTACACACCCTTCTCCAAGGTTCAATCAATTCTCTGAATATTTTATCTTAGAGACTGTGCAAAGAAATCCAGTGTCCATCCCTACAGTGGATACTTACGGTGGAATGGAATGGCCGTGTCAGCGTTTTGTGCCTCTTCTGCCTGCTTCAAGTTCAGCAACGTAGATGCAAACAAGGGATTGTTGATGAAGTGTTTCATATAATGTTTCTCACACTCCTCCTTTGCTTTTGTGCACATCTGATTGGCCACGTCCTGCCTAAGGAGGGGAAAATCCCACAGAAATTGGCTGATTTTTCACTAATGGAAAAAAGAATTATTTAAAGAGAGCTTGGTATGCTCAGCCTAGCAAAATGAAGGCTGAGGGCGGAATATGATTTCTCCCCAGATGTAGTTATAGAAAGTAAATAGCAGGGATGGAGAAGAGCTATTTAAGCTAAAGGACAATGTTGGCACAAGAATATATGAACTGGCTATGAATAAATGTAGGTTGGAAATTTAGATGATGGTTTCTAACCATCAGAGGAGCAAAGTTCTGTAATAGCCTTCCAATACGCGTAGTGGGAGCAAACAACCTAACTAGTTTTAAGAAGGAGCTTGATAAAACTTTATCGGATTATCTGAGTGGGTTGCCTGCAATAACAGGACTGGACTCGATGACCCAGTCCTTTATCCTATGTTCTAAATGGAAATTCGAACAGGTTTTCCAATTTAATTTTGTCTGCAATTATATTCATGAGACCTCATGTTGTTCTGTTTAAAGCAGAGCCTGGAGTTCTGTTAACTTTACAATCTGGCTGTTAAGTATGGACCACATCTTAATACAGGCATTGTCTTGTGAATAGGAAGGGAGATGGCTCCCAATTGCAAGCATGATCTCCTCTAATTTGCAAAAGCCTAACTACAATTATTTGAATACAGACTAATACCAGAAAAGTAATTATCTTTAATGTGATATAGCAGCTGGAAACAAGAAGCCAGCACCATGTGACCAGCCAGCTCTCAGCTGACCACAAGCTTTATGGACCATCTGGGTGCCACAGACCACAGTTTGCGAACCTTTGTCTTAAGGCAGTTTACATATGAGTAAACTGAGGCAGGGTGAAATTAAAAGCCTGATCGTGCTAGATGTCAAGCGCTCTCAAATTCCAATGACTTCTGTGGGAGTTCTGCACCTAATCTCTCAGGATTAGGCCTTCAGTGCCTTCCTCAATGTCACACACAGTCAGTGGTAGAGCTGGGAACGGACCTCTTGATCTTTCATTCCTCCACACTAATGGTTAGATTGGACTCTCACCCATGAGGAATATGCTATGTTGTGTGCCAGAATATTCAGCACTCAGATCCTAACCCAAAGCTCTCAGAAATCAATGGAAAGACTTGATTTCAATGGGCTTTGGTTCAGGCACTAAATTCTCACCAGTTTCCAAATCCACAGTCCATCACGGCCTCTAGAAGTGCCATTTCCTCCTGAGCTGTCCAGCTGGGATCCAGAACAGGAAAATCTGACGTCTGGAGAGAAAAAAGAACAAATCTCAGGGTCCCTCTCTGTATAGATCACCACCTACAGAATCAATGAAATTCTGGTGCTATCTGGCAGTAACAGCTCAAGCTGCTTTGGTGCTGACCGTTTAAAAGCTTCACTTTGTCCCAAGGCAGTTTTATGTCAATACGCCATCTCCCATAATTACTGCTAGTTTGTGAAACGGTCATTATAGAAGCTCTAAATACAGCAACATTTAATGTATCTACCAGCTGTAATTCAAAAAAGTATAGTGTCATGAAATGAAATCTAAATTGTTTTTTAAAAGAAGTTTCTTTAAACTTTTTCACTGGGGGTGGGAGGAAGCAATTTGTCCATATGATAAAATAACCGTCTACCAATTTTTCTAATGAAAGCCTGTGAGCCATATATGGACAATAAAACACAAATTAAAAAACCTTTGCATCATTCTATATAGTGTTAGATATGGACATTTTTTCTTTAATTTTAGTAAGAATATAAGAGCTGCCATACTGGTCAGACTATGGTCTATCTTGCCCCATATCCTGTCTCTGACAGCAGACAGTACTAGAACTTCAGGGGCAGTGTACAGAGCCACCCATCTTCCACTCCCAGTTTCTGGTAGTTCGAGTTTAGAATCACCCCGAGCACGGGATTGTATCCTGATTATCTTGGCTAATAGCCATTGATGGAGCTTTCCTTCATGAACTTATCCAGTTCTTTCTTTGAACCTAGTTATACTTTTGGCCATCACAACATCCCATGGCAATGAATTCCATAGGTTAGTTGTGGGTTGTGTGAAATAAATACCTCCTCTTGTTTGGATGAAACCTGCTGCTTATAATTTCATTGGATGACCCTAAATTTAAAAAAAAAAAAAAAAAAAAAAAAAATCTGCTGCTGGGTTAGATTTCTGACAGTTATAAAACTCTGAAAACGAGGTTGTGTATCCAACAGACTTTTAATGTGAGATTAGTAAACATGGGTCTAACTTCTGTAAAAGGATAACAAAACCCAAGATGAAGAAAGATAAATTTAAATTGTATACTTACCATGATTTCATAAGTATGATCGCTCTGGTGTTTCTTATACTCAAATCCTCGTGTGAAACACTGCAAAATAAAAGATTAAAACCATGTTACTTTCCTGCCTCTTCCTTGAGAATAACATTTAAGTTCTGTTTTGGTTTCTTTTATTGTGCACTAACTAACAAAAATTGTCCACTTTATAGATAAAAGTGGATTTTTATAGTGATTTAGTCCCCTCTACACACAAAAATCCCAATTTGAGTTAATCTGTTGTTGGACTGTTTTCACAGTGGCTCATTCCAGAGGACAGAGCACAGACATTTATATGCAGAAAAGTACTAGAAGAATAAAATTTCCCTTTAGTTAAAGGAAGAAATAACTTGCCACCCATCTTTCCCAGTTTAATACTATATTGAGGATGGTTCCCACTATGTACTGCAATTTAAAAGGAATTCCGCTTAGATAAGACCTGAGATATAAAAGGTATGGTCTATCTGTGTAGACCACTGCACCATGTCTTTCTCTCTGTGTGTCCATGGGTGCCTAATCAAAGACTTCCTTCACCTGCTCATGCTGAATTCCACATTTCTCCCACCCTCCAACATTTTCTCTACCATTTCCCTGTCTCTGAGCAAATATTTATCAGATGAACATGAGTTGATACGAGACGGACTAGCAACTAAAAGGTGATAGGCAATGGTTTATCATTTAGAAATAGCTTTGATGACCTGGTTCTCTACAAGGCATACACTTCCACTTTTACACTCAGCTTACCTGCAAACACAGGAGAAAGGGAGGAGGCCCACATTCTGCACATTTGATGTACGGTTCCATGAGGTAGGAAGAGCAGCCTCGGCAAGGTGGTTTATCAAAAGGGTCATCTATGAAATCAACAAGAAAATACGCTGAAGGAAACTGAATGGAACACACGCATGATATTATTGTTTACGCAATCATCCATAACCACTAGAACCTTGTATTTTTAAAATAAAGTTAGCAGTGTATCTACATCCTGTGTGGTCTCTTCAGTTGATATTACATTTTTAAAAATAAACTGTTTAGGCAATAAGAGTTTACATGTTACAGCTGATGTAACCCTTTCTTCTCTAATGCAGTTTCAGCTTCCTCAACTATCTGTTGGAAGTTCTTCGTCCAACTTCAGCTGCTAAAGAGATCCTTACCTTGACATCTTCCCAGAGATGGTGAAATTATAGATCATAACTTGGGCCGGATGCTGTGATGTGCTGGGCATCTTAAACTTATGCAATGAAAGTCTATCCTATTGAAATCTATGAATACTATCCTGCGGAAATGCAAGCAGCACGGACTGGAAGACCAAAGAGGTCCTTTCTAACTCTAGTATCTATGATTCAGTGCTTCTGAAAGCTGGTTAAATCACAGACTAGGAGACCAAAGTAATATATTTATCTAGGGAGACTGCACAGCACAGGAAGTGGCAGCTGTCCTATCTGTTTGCCCCCAAAACAACCTAAAACAATAGTCTGTTGGGGTGAGAAAGGTGTTCTGTTTCTATAGCCAATTCAAGCCTTGGCCTCTCTAAGTTTGTCAAGAAGGGAGTTAATAAATGTTGTGTAGTGGTGGGTGGGTTTGTTTGTGACAGATTTATTCAGTGGGATATTTATATTTTATTTAAAACTTTATATTTAAATAAACAATTAGGATACTTAATTTGTTTATTCAACTAGACTATTTCCATTACCAATCCTCTGATCCACCGAGGACCCCCATCAAATTATCTTATGACGGTTCTGGGCCCAAAACCATCGCGTGGATCAAAATACCCTATTTCTCAGCAACCCTCATTGGAGGATAAAGCCTTCAAGCGAGGGCAGATGTTTTTAAGACCTCTCTGTAAAGCTCTATTTATTGAACTTACTGCTGAAGGAGGCCAGGCGCTCCATCCTGCTCACACGGTTGTGTTCTTCTTCAGGACAGCAATAAAAGCACCCCTCCTTGTACAACACTCTTCAGTGTAACACGAACACCTGCTAATGTGTCTACCAGGGTACCATCCAATCGAAAGAAAGCAGGCTGTTATACAGCCCCTAGAACAGATAAGCTCCTCTAAGATTGTACCAACTATTCAAGCAAAAGGGCTGTCAGTCATTGCAACAAAGATCATTTGACGTGGCTGAAAGTCTGTTCTCTGCAGGTGAGAGAAGAAACCAAATGCAGAAAAATACAATTCATAGTATTAAGAAATCTGGAGCTCCAGGATCATCACTTATCTGAAGAGAAGACTGATGTGACTCCAGTAAAGGTGGTGATTGCCAAGTAACCGTAACATCATGAATCTTGAGTACTTTGCTATAATTTGTCCTTCATTAGCTCTGCAGAACCAAGAGCTGGGCCTTTACGGTTTTATATATTTGTACTAGGCAGATTTAGTCTCTTCCTCACTGCTTATCTGTGATTAAAAAAAGAGGCCTTGAAGTCCTGAGAGTTGAAAACAGAAATTTCCTTCACGGAGTAGCGAAAGTTTCCTCTAGGAGCATGGTCATCAAAGCTAAGTTAGTGGACTTTATAGAACCGATAACTGCTTTTAAGAGCTGTGAGCTGGCTCGCTGTATATTCTCCCCTTCTCGTGCAACAGTGCCAGGACAACTATATTCCTGTCAGAAAAGAAAATAAGTAATTTAATTCAAGGATCTAACTGCTTTACAAACATTAACTAATGCACCCGGCAATGAATTCTATTAGAGAGGTCAGTATGGTGGTCATAGTATCTCCAATTTACTAATAAGGAAACTAAGGCCAAGGAAGTGAAGTAACCTGCCCAAAGTCACAGAGCAAACCAGTCATAAACCAGGGAGCAGAGTCCAGACTCTGTTCTAGCTATTGGATCACACTTCAGATCAAAGTTCCCAGAAGAGAGCAGGACAGCCATCAAGTAAGGTACAATTTTGTTAGTAACAAAAACTTGTTATTTGAATCTAGTTTAATTAAAACTGATTCTCCCCAAGAATCTATAATGTAAATTTCATTGTGTGAAACATTTAAAATGTATCAGTACCAACCAACAAAAACACCCAATGGAGAATTGCAATAGAAATGTATGTTAGAATAGAGGGCTACTGAAATTAGATGTAGGGTAAGGACCTTTTCAACTCTATGCAAGTATGGGGAAGAGAAAGGGGGTACTCTAGGCAAGTGTTTCTCAATCTTTTTGATATTAGGAACCTGCTTGCTGCCTTCCTAAACTGTGCCAGGGAGATCTCAGGGACCAGAGCCACAGACCAGTTGTTGAGAAACACTGCTTCAGTTCAGCATGATGAATATTATCCTCCTACTCCTAGTTCCAGAATAGGTGCAGTTCTTGGTAAAATTATCAGCAGTGCAAAAGAGAACAAGGTTGATACCAAGGCACTTCCACCGCACTAATACCAATGACGGTTCAACAGCCTCTCTGACGAAGTTTTGTTTCATGGATCTATCTTAGGGTTTTATAGGGCCGTCCATCACCATAGTATCTGATTGCCTGCCATGGAAAATCAAAGTCCCTACTGTCAAGTATCAGGGGGTAGCCGTGTTAGTCTGTATCTACAAAAACAACAAGGAGTCTGGTGGCACCTTAGAGTGCACTGTATGCATCCGAAGAAGTGAGGTTTTTACTCACAAAAGCTTATGCCCTAATAAATCTGTTAGTCTTTAAGGTGCCACCAGACTCCTTAAAGTCCCTAGTGGTCTTCCTGGAGTTTCTGAGCTCCATCCACTCCTCCAGAACAAAAGACCCCGACCCCACCCCCCAAGAACCAAAACTGCCCAAGCCCTCATCCCTCAGAATCAATGGGACCCCCCCCCAAAGACACCCCTAGCCCAAAACCCCGCCCCCCAAACAGACCCCGCCCCTGAGAGCCTTGCGGCTGTGGTTTACCTCAGCGCCCCCTAACGGAGCAACAGGGGATGCGCGCCCCCGGCGGCGCGCGCTCCCACCACCAGAGCGCGCATCTGGGGTGGCCGGGAGCGCGCAGCCACCCCTTGTCTAGACTCGCCCTCCCCCCACTCCCCACTTGGTATCTCCCTGCTTCCCCCCGTAGCCACATGGTCTCTCCCCCGGCTCGCGCCCCGCTTTGCCCCCAGCCCTTTACCTCACGCCGGCTTCGCCCAGGCCCCGACCCCGACTCCTCCGCTCCCGTCCCAGCGGCCGTCCCCACGTGCTCAGGCTCGGCGCGGCGGGAACGCGTACGTGCGCGCCCACGGGGCGGGAGGGGGTGAGGTTGCTGGCGCCCGCACGCCACGTGTTTGTGGGTTTAGGTCGCGCCGCAGGAGGGGAGGGGGGGGGCGAGTTGTGGGGCTTGGGGGCGCAGCGCAAGGGGGCGGGAGGGGAAGGACTTGTGGGGTTTGGGGCGCAGCGCAAGGGGGCGGGAGGGGGAGGAGTTGGGGGGTTTGGGGGCGCAGCGCAAGGGGGCGGGAGGGGAGGAGTTGGGGGGTTTGGGGGCGCAGCGCAAAGGGGCGGGAGGGGGAGGAGTGGGGGGGTTGGGGGCGCGGCGGAAGGGGGAGGGGTTGTGGGGGTTGGGGGCGCAGCGCAAGGGGGAGGAGTTGTGGGGTTTGGGGGCGCAGCGCAAGGGGCGGGAGGGGGAGGAGTTGGGGGTTTGGAGGCGCTGGAAGTGTTGGGGGGGATTGTGGGCTTTGGCATCATTGTGCTGAAGATTTGTTTGTTTTGCTTTTTTCTGTTTGTAAAAACAAGACACTCTTTAGCCTGTGTTTAGAAACAAATGCATGAAAGCCATCTGGATGCTTCAAGGTCCATCTCTGGATTTTGGCAGCACCGTAGTTCCTGCAAAGGTGCAAAATAATTATCAATGATTGGTAAATATCTTCCTCCTGGCCTAGATTGGCCAGACTTGCAGTTTTATTATCTATCAGTCTCCTTTGCCCTCTGTGCGGCAGCCTTTGCAAGGCATAATGTGTTCAGATTGACCTGGGTGTCTCTTCATTGGTAGGAGGACTCCTGCCATTTATATGAATTTGAAGGATGTTGTTTTTATTTATTTTTGCAGTATACATGTTTCAGTGAAACATTTAAATTCTTGCCCTTTATTTAGTTTTTACTCTCCAATCATTCAACTAATTTACTCTTAATCCTGGCTTGCAGATAAATTAGTTTGACCAGGTCCCCAGATGCTAAGAAGTAAAATTAGAGCCATCTGAGGAGCTATCTGTAAAAACAGCAGACACCTGGTATGTTAAGTATTAGAGGGGTAGCCATGTTAGTCTGAATCTCTAAAAAGCAACAGAGAGTCCTGTGGCACCTTTAAGACTAACAGATGTGACCATGCATTTATCCAAGTTATAAAATAGGGCTAAGGTCCTATCTGCACTACACGTTGGCACAATTTTGGACCTGGGTTAGTGTTCCACTTTGTTGCACACAATTTACGTAACTGCCTATGTTTGTAACATAAATGGGCATGCTGATTCTCCTGACTCCATTGTCGTGTATGGAATTTAGTAATGGTAACCACTTACTGAGTTGGATCTACAATAGGGATTTGCACCAGTGTAACTACATTGAGGTAGTCCTCATGTAGACAGGACTCTAATTAACAAAGCTGACATTTAAATTGCCACCCTTTGACTTCCTGCTAAACTGAGTTTACATGTCTGAGAGCAAGTGTTTCACAGACCATCTGCACGCTCTAGAAGATAGCATTGCATCAAATAACATTTGAGAGATTTTTCCCCAAATCATAAAGGCTAGAAACATTTTATATTGTCAACATTAATCTCTGCAGAATTTTATATTGCTCTAGGGGTCAGAGGAATGCATGAAACAGTCTGCATGCTAAAAAGAATGACCGGAATGCTCAGATTTCAAAAGAGGGAGAGGAGCGCCCATAAACTTTGGTGGTAAGAAGAAAGCAAGTTTGTTTTAATTAAATCTTTCAAACAAAAAAACCAATGATCTTTCCAAGACACTGTCCTAGACCTGTGTATCCTTGCGTAAGTGGAATAACAAGGAATTCAAGTTATTTTCCACAGAGTGACAACTGTTTTCCATGGTTGACAGAATGACTATTACCAATTTAGCTGCAAAATGACCAATAATTCCTGCAAATATCTCATACACTGATGCATCACCCCTTCATGATAGACTCAGCCAGGACCCTCCCATAGGTAATCTAGAGAGGAGCCATGGAAGACAGTTGTGAGTATTACTCTTGGTACAGAAAAAGGTGTGAGGTGGAGAGTGAGAGAAGACTCCATTAGAAGAGAAGTTAAGAAGGAACGTGAGGAATGAGACAGGATATAGGATGATATGAAGGTGGATCTGTAGGTGGTAAGCAGTTATCCAAAGCCATGAGATGAAGATGAGGCATTGAGATTGTGGGTCATATTGTTCCTTCTCTCTGCTCAGCACAATTACTGCATTTGTTGTTTGAAGCTGCTTCCTTTCACAATTTGTCTAGAAGTTCCACGTAATGTATAATAAAACTCCATCTCCTGTCAGCTCCAAAATTTTCCCAAATGTGTTTTTAGTGCATTTATAGTTCATTTTCATAGTTGTGTAATACAGTTCATGTAATGCATTTATTGCTAATCTCAGTTCTTTGGAACAAAATCTTTCCTGGTGTGACACTCCTAAGCTCAGTGGAGATATACCATGGAGGAATTTAATCTCCTCTTTCTGTAGTAGCCTATAAATAAGCTTCCTAAAATGATGAGATCATCTTTTCAGCTTCCCCTATCAAGGTTGCCAAAGCA
Organism: Trachemys scripta elegans; assembly: GCF_013100865.1. NCBI lineage: Eukaryota > Metazoa > Chordata > Testudines > Emydidae > Trachemys > Trachemys scripta. Next base: position 7,752,504 of record NC_048315.1, on the reverse strand, counting down.
GTAGAGAGAAACCTTGGCATTCACTTTCACTTGAGAAGGATTCCCAGGTTCCTCCATGCACCTTCCCCATCCATCTGCAATCTAGAGCCTCGGTGACTGCTTCCTAATGCTGTGTTTGTTGCACTCTGGTCATCTTTCTACTCACATGGCAACTGTGTATCTGTGTTGGATAGGAGGATGTTGGGGGCACCCAGTCAGAGGGATTTGCATCTTTTTTTGCAGAAAGCCGTGCGATTTAGAAGTGGTACAACTAAGACCCCCTGTTGAACAAGGTTACACATGCACCAGAGAGATTCCATAACTTATTGCTAAGGCTGTGTCGGTCACGGAGGTCACGGATTCCGTGACTTCTGCAGTGGCTGGTGTGCCTGGCTCAGTGGCTGCCTGAGCTTGGCAGCCCCTGGGCCAGCAGCAGCAGTTTGGGTGTGGGAGGGGGTTCAGGGCTGGGACAGAGGATTGGGTTGCGGGGTAGCACTTATCTCGGGCGAGGAGAAGGGGCTCTCTGGAAGCAGCCGGCGTATCCCTGCAGCTTCGAGGCAGAGGGGGCTGGGGGCTCTGTGCGCTGCCCCTGACTGCAGGGACCACCCCCGCAGCTCCCATTGGCTGCAGTTTCTGGCCAATGGGAGCTGCGGAGCCAGCGCTTGTGGCGGGCGCAGTGCGCAGAGCCCCCCTGGCCTTCCCTCCCCCTACAAGTAGGTGAAACTGCAGGGACATGCTGGCCGTTTCAGGGGAGCTGCATAGAGCCGGGTAGGGAGCCTGCCAGCCCCCGCAACACCTACCCTCTCCCCAGCACCAGCCGGGGTCCGGGGCTGTGCGCCACCACCCACGTCACCCCAGCACCAGTGGGGGTCCTGGGCCACACCCTCGCCCTCCGCAGCACCTGCGGTGCCCCCTGACCAGCCCTCCAGAGCCCCCCGGCCCAAGTTTTATTTAGGGGTATATAGTACAAGTCATGGACAGGACACGGGCCATGAATTTTTGTTTACTGCCTGTGACCTGTCCATGACTTTTACTAAAAATACCCAGGACTAAAACGTAGCCTTACTTATCGCTCATAACATGGTGGTATTCTAGTGGTGTGGGGCCATGACCACATTGGGAGCCTTTTCTGCAGCATCACTCTCTTCTGGATCAATCAAGTATATTTTTATTTATTGTGATTGCATCTGACACTAGAAGGTCTCTCAGAGATGAAGGCAAATTTGTGCAGATTATTTTTTTATATGCACATGTACATGATGCACTGATGGTTCTAACTAATATTTCATGCCTTTCAAATACATGGTTAAATTCTGGTCATGCAATAAGCTCTGCAGAGAGGTCCACCTATTATCCGTAAGATACTATTAACCAGTAGTAATGGCCTATTCCAGACAACCCAAACCTCCTAAAAAACTTGTCATCATCACTGTTCAAATATGACATATTTTTGTGCCTCTTTTGTGATGTTAATTTTGTTTGAGCCCCTGTGGAGGATGCATGACGCTGATTTAGAAAGACAGAATCTAGATTGCTTGGAGGAAATGTTCTGTTGTTCACAACTAGGCTAGAAGGCCACTTTTATTCATTTTATGCAGATCTTTGGCATTTAATTATTTACACGAGAATTTGAGATGAAAGCTGTTCTCTTCTACAGGCTTCAGATGTTGCCTTCAGCCATTCATTTGTGAAACCTGAAGCTTGCATCCGAGATGAGTGAACTGCCTACAGTTCAGAGATTCAGTTTGGGTCAACACCTGAAAGTTTGAATCGTTATCTGAACTGGAGATGGGCCCAATGTCAGAAGTTGAGTTCTGGATTAGAACCTTCACACAGTTTGTAGGGTAGGGGGGAGGAGTTAGTTCCAGTGTTCTGGTTTGAGCCCATCTCTAATCCAAATCTCTTCTGAACTATTGGGGACTTTAAAACTTGGCTCGAAATCTAGCAAGTATCATATTTAGGCAGTATTTAGTTTCTTCTGGTGCAGGCCAGAACAAGATAGTGCAGCTACACATGAAAATGTTGTGAACAAAACAGTTAACCAGTGTTTTGTTAAGTTAAAGATTTGTTTTGAGTGGTTTGGAGGCACAGCGGCACATTGCCGAGGCAGTGCTTTAACGTGGCTATGTAGTCGTGGCACCAACGCTGGGAGAGAGCTCTCCCGGTGCTGTAAAAAAACCATCTCCGTGAGGGGAGTAGCTCCCAGTGCTGGGAATGCAGCTCCCAGTGCTGTAGCACTGTCTACACTGCCATGTTACAGAGCTGAAACTTGCAGTGCTCAAGGTTGTGTTTTTTCACACCGCTGAGTGAGCAAGTTGCAGCGCTGTAAAGAGCCAGTGTAGACAAGCCCCAAGGCTCAAGAATAAATCCTTGGGAAAAGTAGTCTTGGTCAGAGTGCTTGCCCACTCCACCGTGTAAAGTATGTCTACACTGCAATCAGAGGCCACGCTGCAGCGCATACAGACACACCCAAATTAACTTTGATCTAGTTAGCTTGAATAACAATAGCAGTGAAGCCATGGCAGCATGGGCTAGCCACTTGAGTAAATAGGGTTCTGGATGGGCTTGTATAGCCCGGTGCTGTCATGGTTTCACTGCTATTGTTATTGGAGCTAGTTAGATCAAAGCTAGCCCGGCTATGTCTACATGTACTGTAGTCAGACTTCTGATTGCAGCATAGGTTTAGCCATAATTAGCCACTATTGATCTCTGTAGAATAATAATCTCACACTTATTCTGATTCCATTTTCAAGCTATTTCTATATATTCACCAAGAGGCACAGTTATGCAAGATTATTTGGCTTTGAATTTTCAGTGACAGTTGATAAAAAAAATCTTGTGTTACATAGTGATTAGACTATGATAATTGCGTTGATAAATGGCAAGGTTTAATTGGAATAGGTTTACAGACAGAGTTGTACAGAGCAAATGGTAAAAACTGGATCAAAGTGTCTTCCTATGCTTTTTGGTCATCAGTGTACCTAATTTCCTTATGCTTGGATTTAATAATAGAAACATAGTACTTGCAGATTTCTAGGCTTGTGTTTTATGCAGAGCTTTGGAAAATTCAGCAGTTTGTGTGAACATTTTCTTCAGTTTAAATTTGTGTGGCATCTTCTGAGTTCTAGGTTCAAAACACCTCATAGCAGAATTAGTTTGAAACTGAGTTTCACCTAGCTTTGTGTTGACGCTATGCAAAAAAATGCAATAAATCAGACCAGATTTGCTGGGATTAGGTTCCCATCAAATGAAACTCAAAATAGGCTTCTAAGGGGCAGAAGGACTAATGCCTGACTTTTCCATTGGCTTTCATCTTGTATAGTCATGCATATTTGACAATATTTTAAACAGATTTTATACTCACTTTTCACCGATGTAAATTACTACACAATGTGGTAGGCAGTGGAGACTCAGGTCCACTGGCTGTACGGATCCCTGAAGATAACTGGTTGGATCTGTTCATATAAACACCCAGAACTTTTTGTGTGTGTGCTGAACATGGGATAATACAATATCTAGATTTTCAGCAATTTCATTTCACAGTTTCTGTGCACACATTATAAAGCAGTGACACTATGGTTGGAGAACATCCATTTCTTAAGACATTTAAAGCAGATTGGACGACGCAATGGAGACTATACTGCAGGGGAAAATCCTGTACTGACAGAGGGATGGACTAGATTGGACCTAATACAGCAGTTTCCTCTCTGACTTCTACAGCTTTTGCACCTTGAATCCATAACCTGGACTACATTTCTGGAACTTTAATGTCACTTTGTTACAGTTGGCCTGAAGGTCTTGTATACTCCATGGATCTGTAGAAGGGAGGTTGATGATCTAGTTCCATGCAGTGAGAGTTCAAGAATATGCACACAGAAATCTGCCTGTAGAAATGTGGGGTTACCTTTTGATTTATTTCCCTCAGAACCTGTGCTCCTTTTACAACAAATAATTGTCTGTCCTATGGTCTCATTTGGAAGCAACATTGCAGTGTGAAGGTCCCAAATTAATTGAACTGCTAAACCATGGTATGATCCAATTTATGGGGGACAAAATGAGGAATACAAGAAAATTAGTGGCATGGGATACTTAAAATGGGGCAGAGTTGAACTTTGTTATTGCTAACCCAAATTCCTTATGCTTCAAAGATGCTGATGGAAGGGAGCTCTTGATTGCTGGCAACAAGCAAGAGTTTAGGCTCCTTTTATCAGCTAGGCTAAATTGTAGCACAAGGAATGGATGCTGAAATCCAGATTCTGTCCTTTGATTCATACATCCACTTGCCATTGAAGTTGATGGGATTTGTGTATGTGTCCGTAAGGGCAGAATTTGGCCCTCCAGCTCAATGGACAGGGCATATATACTTTTAGTTGGTTCCAGTGTTAGATGCTTTTCTGAATAATCATTGTCTTGAATTTAAGTACAATCTGTCTAGATACAATCTTCAGCGTAGCAGATGTCAGTTGCTGTGTGAACTCCAACTACAATTAATCTAAGGAAGACAGAGGGAGAATTTGCAACGTTGGTGAGACTTTTATTGCTTCTGCAAGTAGGTTTTTCCATTATTCCCTTTGTTTCTAATGACCATAGTCTACTGCTGAAGTTAAAATATGAGTTCAGGTAGTTCATAGAGGAAGTCAACACCAAGTTGTGTTCCGAGGGGTTAGTTCCGTAAGGAGTGCCCCTAAAACAGGCTAATGTCACTTTCATTGCAATCTGTAATTGTTTGACTCTATATTGTGTAAAATGCTGATGTTCTTGCTTCTCTGAACAATAAGAAGTGAGGAGAAAAATCATGCAGACTTATGGATAAAGCAAAAAACTGTGCTTGGATAAAACAGAAAATTGTGCTTTCTCCTGCAGCTTGCAGTTTTTCAGAACTAAGTCTCATGAATGGGAATGATCTTGGCCGCTTTGCTCCGAGGTGCTTGATATGAAGCTCCTCTCTGGGGAATGAAGGGGAATATTTCAGCATTACTAAATTTAGCAACCCTGCTCCTAAAATCTGACCTGTGTAATGGTCCTCTTGTTTTTTCAGACCAATAATTTAGTGTAACCTCTTCTGGCTTCAATTTGAAGTAGACTGTAGTGGGGGATAGTGGCTCTTGTGGTTGGAAATGGTATATAGAGCCTTTTGCCTCTAGCCTGTCTGTTCTAATGTATGCCAGAGTGATTGTGGCCAAAAGTTACTGTCTGGCTGTTCAGTAGCCTCTGTGAAATGAGTCAATTCCCAACCCTCTTTGTGCAATCATGCTTTTCGCCAAGCAACTTCACTCCAACTAGAGCCAAGTGAATGATTTGTAATGAATAAAGAACTCATATTTTGCCACTTTCTGTTCAGAAATTTTCACAGATGGCATTTTTCATTTGTTGTTTAGAATTATTTGCCAAATTTCTACAATAAATTTTTAGTCTATAGCTTGTTCCCAAGCAGTTCACTGCAAATATTTAATATTTTAGGTTTTCTGTTTGGACACACGTCACATGGTATTATTTCTGTTCTCTGACTGGATCAGAGTAAATCTTAAAATCAGATCCGTAATGTGAATGCTCAGTTATAAATCTGAAATTTGCTCTGCAAAAATTTACAGCATATGCTCAAAACTTGTATGTGCAAACAATCCTGCTACTAAACTAATTTTCTAGGATAATTTGCAGAAAACAAACGTACCAGGAGCATGAAGCAAATTAAATATTATTGAACAAATATTTGGTGACCGCTTTACTTTGTGATATTCACCCTACTCTAAATACTGTAGAGACTCATTTTAATTGGAATTGCAACTGGCATATTGTTATGCTTTGAAACAATTTGGGCCATTCATTTTACTTCACTATATCCAAGTCTGGTATGAATGGCTCCCTCTGTATTCAGGATAAAACCCATAGCATTCTGTTCCATTAGAACATAAAAACGGCCATACTGGGTCAGACCAAAGGTCCATCTAGCCCAATATCCTGTCTTCCAACAGTGGCCATTGTTACAGAAGCTATATGACTGGTCTATGACTGAACCATTCAATGATGTGAAATTTTTATGCTAATGTTCCATTGAAAACTAAATTGTGCCCAGTCCTTGCTGATGTTCTTTGCTTTGAGTCTGTCAGCTTTTAGTTGC